>NC_069504.1:1122862390-1123053865 GCF_027579735.1 Bombina bombina
AGTGAAGACACGGTATAGCGAGTGAAGACACGGTATAGCGAGTGAAGACACGGAATAGCGAGTGAAGACACGGTATAGCGAGTGAAGACACGGTATATGGTGTGAAGACCCGGTATAGGGTGTGAAGACCCGGTATAGGGTGTGAAGACACGTTATAGTGAGTGAAGACATGGTATAGTGAGTGAAGACACGGTATAGTGAGTGAACACACGGTATAGGGTGTGAAGACACGGTACAGGGTGTGAAGACAAGGTATAGGGTGTGAAGACACGGTATAAGGTGTGAAGACATGGTATAGGGTGTGAAGACACGGTACAGAGTGTGAAGACGCGGTATAGCGAGTGAAGACATGGTATAGGGAGTGAAGACACGGTATAGGGTGTGAAGACACGGTACAGGGTGTGAAGACACGGTATAGTGAGTGAAGACACGGTATAGGGAGTGAAGACACGGTATAGGGTGTGAAGACACGGTACAGGGTGTGAAGACACGGTATAGGGTGTGAAGACACGGTACAGGGTGTGAAGACACGGTACAGGGTGTGAAGACACGGTATAGGGTGTGAAGACACGGTATAGGGTGTGAAGACACGGCATAGGGTGTGAAGACACGGTATAGTGAGTGAAGACACGGTATAGTGAGTGAAGACATGGTATAGTGAGTGAAGACACGGTATAGCACGTGAAGACATGGTATAGTGAGTGAAGACACAGTATAGGGTGTGAAGACACGTACAGGGTGTGAAGACACGGTATAGGGAGTGAAGACACGGCATAGCGAGTGAAGACCCGGTATAGCGAGTGAAGACCCGTTATAGCGAGTGAAGACCCACTATAGCGAGTGTAGACCCAGTATAGCGAGTGAAGACCCAGTAAAGCGAGTGAAGACCCAGTATAGCGAGAGGAGACATAGTATAGTGAGTGGAGACATAGTAGAGTGAGAGGAGACATAGTATAGTGAGTGAGTACACGGCATAGGGAGTGAAGACACGGTATAGGGAGTGAAGACATGGTATAGGGAGTGAAGACACGGTATAGGGAGTGAAGACACGGTATAGGGAGTGAAGACACGGTATAGGGAGTGAAGACACGGTATAGGGAGTGAAGACACGGTATAGGGTGTGAAGACATGGTATAGTGAGTGAAGACACTGTATAGTGTGTGAAGACACGGTATAGTGAGTGAAGACCCGGTATAGTGAGTGAAGACACGGTATAGGGTGTGAAGACACGGTATAGGGAGTGAAGACACGGTATAGGGTGTGAAGACACAGTAAAGTGAGTGAAGATACAGTATAGGGTGTGAAGACCCGGTATAATGAGTGAAGAAACGGTATAGTGAGTGAAGACATGGTATAGGGTGTGAAGACACGGTATAGGGTGTGAAGACACGGTATAGTGAGTGAAGACACGGTATAGCGAGTGAAGACCCAGTATAGCGAGTGAAGACCCAGTATAGTGAGTGAAGACCCAGTATAGCGAGAGGAGACATAGTATAGTGAGTGGAGACATAGTATAGTGAGAGGAGACATAGTATAGTGAGTGAGTACACGGTATATCGAGTGAAGACACGGTATAGCGAGTGAAGACACGGTATAGGGTGAGAAGACAAGGTATAGCGAATGAAGACAAGGTATAGTGAGTGAAGACACGGTATAGGGTGTGAAGACAGGGCATAGGGTGTGAAGACACGGTATAGTGAGTGAAGACACGGTATAGTGAGTGAAGACATGATATAGGGAGTGAAGACACGGTAGAGGGAGTGAATACACGGTATAGGGTGTGAAGACACGGTATAGGGTGTGAAGACGCGGTATAGGGTGTGAAGACGCGGTATAGGGTGTGAAGACACGGTATAGGGAGTGAAGACACTGTATAGGGAGTGAAGACACGGTATAGGGAGTGAAGACACGGTATAGGGAGTGAAGACACGGTATAGGGAGTGAAGACACGGTACAGGGTGTGAAGACACGGTACAGGGTGTGAATACACGGTATAGGGAGTGAAGACCCGGTATAGCGAGTGAAGACCCAGTATAGCGAGTGAAGACCCGGCATAGCGAGTGAAGACCCGGTATAGCGAGTGAAGACCCACTATAGCAAGTGAAGACCCAGTATAGTGAGTGAAGACCCAGCATAGTGAGTGAAGACCCAGTATAGTGAGTGAAGACCCAGTATAGCGAGTGAAGACCCAGTATAGCGAGAGGAGACATAGTATAGTGAGTGGAGACATAGTATAGTGAGTACACGGTATAGGGAGTGAAGACACGGTATAGGAAGTGAAGACACGGTATAGGTAGTGAAGACATGGTATAGTGAGTGAAGACATGGTATAGTGAGTGAAGACATGGTATAGCGAGTGAAGACACGGTATAGGGTGTGAAGACATGGTATAGTGAGTGAAGACACGGTATAGGGTGTGAAGACACGTATAGGGTGTGAAGACACGGTATAGTGAGTGAAGACCCGGTATAGTGAGTGAAGACACGGTATAGTGTGTGAAGACACGGTATAGGGTGTGAAGACAAGGTATAGGGAGTGAAGACACGGTATAGGGTGTGAAGACACGGTATAGGGTTTGAAGACACAGTATAGTGAGTGAAGACACGGTATAGGGTGTGAAGACCCGGTATAGTGAGTGAAGACACGGTATAGTGAGTGAAGACATGGTATAGTGAGTGAAGACATGGTATAGTGAGTGAAGACATGGTATAGGGTGTGAAGACACGGTATAGGGTTTGAAGACACGGTATAGTGAGTGAAGACACGGTATAGTGAGTGAAGACATAGTATAGTGAGTGAAGACACGGTATAGGGTGTGAAGACACGGTATAGGGTGTGAAGACCCGGTATAGTGAGTGAAGACACAGTATAGGGTGTGAAGACACGGTCTCTGTAATTAAGCTACAGGGAAGAGCAATACGTGAAGCAAGTACATCTCATATTCTACCTGTTTAAAGGCCTGGAGAACTTCAGCTCTTTGGCTGAAATGTTTAAAAAGCAACTGCAGAGCGCCGGACAGCAGCGGAGGGTAATCGTGCATAATGAGGTGAATAAGAACCCGCAGGAACGTCCTGCCACCCTCATCATCCAGCTCTACAGGGTTCTTCTCTTTACTAAAAGAAAATGTACAATTATGTTCTCTCTCACATAACGGAGTGCATCTTCTGGGGGAACAAAGAGCAGATTTAAAGGGACAGTCTAGATCCAATACATCCTGCAAATAGTCCCACATCTATAAGCTTGTAAGAAGTAAATGAAACATTTAAATATTTGTTTGTTAGGAGCCAAAAATGTCCTGCATATTTTGGTATGTTAAGTTTCTCCAATCACAATCTGCCAGTGAATAAGTTTTCCTACGTGCACACACTGATTTGTGCATGTGCAGTTTGAAATAGCTAAATGAAACATATTAAATGTGCACTGCTAAACTGTCTTACAAGAGAACAGCTAACAAACATATTAAATGTGCACCGCTAAACTGTCTTACAAGAGAACAGCTAACAAACATATTAAATGTGCACCGCTAAACTGTCTTACAAGAGAACAGCTAACAAACATATTAAATGTGCACTGCTAAACTGTCTTACAAGAGAACAGCTAACAAACATATTAAATGTGCACTGCTAAACTGTCTTACAAGAGAACAGCTAACAAACATATTAAATGTGCACTGCTAAACTGTCATACAAGAGAACAGCTAACTGAAACATATTAAATGTGCACTGCTAAACTGTCATACAAGAGAACAGCTAACTGAAACATATTAAATGTGCACCGCTAAACTGTCATACAAGAGAACAGCTAACAAACATATTAAATGTGCACTGCTAAACTGTCTTACAAGAGAACAGCTAACAAACATATTAAATGTGCACTGCTAAACTGTCATACAAGAGAACAGCTAACTGAAACATATTAAATGTGCACTGCTAAACTGTCATACAAGAGAACAGCTAACAAACATATTAAATGTGCACTGCTAAACTGTCTTACAAGAGAACAGCTAACTGAAACATATTAAATGTGCACTGCTAAACTGTCATACAAGAGAACAGCTAACTGAAACATATTAAATGTGCACCGCTAAACTGTCATACTAGAGAACAGCTAACTGAAACATATTAAATGTGCACTGCTAAACTGTCATACAAGAGAACAGCTAACTGAAACATATTAAATGTGCACCGCTAAACTGTCATACAATAGAACAGCTAACTGAAACATATTAAATGTGCACCGCTAAACTGTCATACAAGAGAACAGCTAACTGAAACATATTAAATGTGCACTGCTAAACTGTCATACAAGAGAACAGCTAACTGAAACATATTAAATGTGCACCGCTAAACTGTCATACAAGAGAACAGCTAACTGAAACATATTAAATGTGCACTGCTAAACTGTCTTACAAGAGAACAGCTAACTGAAACATATTAAATGTGCACTGCTAAACTGTCTTACAAGAGAACAGCTAACTGAAACATATTAAATGTGCACCGCTAAACTGTCATACTAGAGAACAGCTAACTGAAACATATTAAATGTGCACTGCTAAACTGTCATACAAGAGAACAGCTAACTGAAACATATTAAATGTGCACCGCTAAACTGTCATACAATAGAACAGCTAACTGAAACATATTAAATGTGCACCGCTAAACTGTCATACAAGAGAACAGCTAACTGAAACATATTAAATGTGCACTGCTAAACTGTCATACAAGAGAACAGCTAACTGAAACATATTAAATGTGCACTGCTAAACTGTCATACAAGAGAACGGCTAACAAACATATTAAATGTGCACTGCTAAACTGTCATACAATAGAACAGCTAACTGAAACATATTAAATGTGCACTGCTAAACTGTCATACAAGAGAACAGCTAACTGAAACATATTAAATATGCACCGCTAAACTGTCATACAAGAGAACGGCTAACAAACATATTAAATGTGCACTGCTAAACTGTCATACAAGAGAACGGCTAACAAACATATTAAATGTGCACTGCTAAACTGTCATACAAGAGAACAGCTAACTGAAACATATTAAATGTGCACTGCTAAACTGTCATACAAGAGAACAGCTAACTGAAACATATTAAATGTGCACTGCTAAACTGTCATACAAGAGAACAGCTAACTGAAACATATTAAATGTGCACTGCTAAACTGTCATACAAGAGAACAGCTAACTGAAACATATTAAATGTGCACCGCTAAACTGTCATACAAGAGAACAGCTAACTGAAACATATTAAATGTGCACTGCTAAACTGTCATACAAGAGAACGGCTAACTGAAACATATTAAATGTGCACTGCTAAACTGTCATACAAGAGAACAGCTAACTGAAACATATTAAATGTGCACTGCTAAACTGTCATACAAGAGAACGGCTAACAAACATATTAAATGTGCACTGCTAAACTGTCATACAAGAGAACGGCTAACAAACATATTAAATGTGCACTGCTAAACTGTCATACAATAGAACAGCTAACTGAAACATATTAAATGTGCACCGCTAAACTGTGACACAAGAGAACAGCTAACTGAAACATATTAAATGTGCACTGCTAAACTGTCATGCTAGAGAACAGCTAACTGAAACATATTAAATGTGCACTGCTAAACTGTCATACAAGAGAACAGCTAACAAACATATTAAATGTGCACCGCTAAACTGTCATACAAGAGAACAGCTAACAGAAACATATTAAATGTGCACTGCTAAACTGTCATACAAGAGAACAGCTAACTGAAACATATTAAATGTGCACTGCTAAACTGTCATACAAGTGAACAGCTAACAGAAACATATTAAATGTGCACTGCTAAACTGTCATACAAGAGAACAGCTAACTGAAACATATTAAATGTGCACTGCTAAACTGTCATACAAGAGAACGGCTAACTGAAACATATTAAATGTGCACTGCTAAACTGTCATACAAGAGAACAGCTAACTGAAACATATTAAATGTGCACTGCTAAACTGTCATACAAGAGAACGGCTAACAAACATATTAAATGTGCACTGCTAAACTGTCATACAAGAGAACGGCTAACAAACATATTAAATGTGCACTGCTAAACTGTCATACAATAGAACAGCTAACTGAAACATATTAAATGTGCACCGCTAAACTGTGACACAAGAGAACAGCTAACTGAAACATATTAAATGTGCACTGCTAAACTGTCATACAAGAGAACAGCTAACTGAAACATATTAAATGTGCACTGCTAAACTGTCATACAAGAGAACAGCTAACTGAAACATATTAAATATGCATCGCTAAACTGTCACACAAGAGAACAGCTAACTGAAACATATTAAATGTGCACTGCTAAACTGTCATACAAGAGAACAGCTAGCTGAAACATATTAAATGTGCACTGCTAAACTGTCATACAAGAGAACAGCTAACAAACATATTAAATGTGCACTGCTAAACTGTCATACAAGAGAACAGCTAACTGAAACATATTAAATGTGCACCGCTAAACTGTCATACTAAAGAACAGCTAACTGAAACATATTAAATGTGCACTGCTAAACTGTCACACAAGAGAACAGCTAACTGAAACATATTAAATGTGCACTGCTAAACTGTCATACAAGAGAACAGCTAACTGAAACATATTAAATGTGCACTGCTAAACTGTCATACAAGAGAACAGCTAACTGAAACGTATTAAATGTGCACCGCTAAACTGTCATACAAGAGAACAGCTAACTGAAACATATTAAACGTGCACTGCTAAACTGTCATACAAGAGAACAGCTAACAAACATATTAAATGTGCACTGTTAAACTGTCATACAAGAGAACAGCTAACTGAAACATATTAAATGTGCACTGCTAAACTGTCACACAAGAGAACAGCTAACTGAAACATATTAAATGTGCACTGCTAAACTGTCATACAAGAGAACAGCTAACTGAAACATATTAAATGTGCACTGCTAAACTGTCACACAAGAGAACAGCTAACTGAAACATATTAAATGTGCACTGTTAAACTGTCACACAAGAGAACAGCTAACTGAAACATATTAAATGTGCACTGCTAAACTGTCATACAAGAGAACAGCTAACTGAAACATATTAAATGTGCACCGCTAAACTGTCATACAAGAGAACAGCTAACTGAAACATATTAAATGTGCACTGCTAAACGGTCATACAAGAGAACAGCTAACTGAAACATATTAAATGTGCACTGCTAAACTGTCATACAAGAGAACAGCTAACAAACATATTAAATGTGCACTGCTAATCTGTCATACTAGAGAACAGCTAACTGAAACATATTAAATGTGCACCGCTAAACTGTCACACAAGAGAACAGCTAACTGAAACATATTAAATGTGCACTGCTAAACTGTCATACAAGAGAACAGCTAACTGAAACATATTAAACATGCACTGTTAAACGGTCATACAAGAGAACAGCTAACTGAAACATATTAAATGTGCACCGCTAAACTGTCATACAAGAGAACAGCTAACTGAAACATATTAAATGTGCACTGCTAAACTGTCATACAAGAGAACAGCTAACAAACATATTAAATGTGCACTGCTAAACTGTCATACAAGAGAACAGCTAACTGAAACATATTAAATGTGCACTGCTAAACTGTCATACAAGAGAACAGCTAACTGAAACATATTAAATGTGCACTGCTAAACTGTCATACAAGAGAACAGCTAACTGAAACATATTAAATGTGCACTGCTAAACTGTCATACAAGAGAACAGCTAACTGAAACATATTAAATGTGCACTGCTAAACTGTCATACAAGAGAACAGCTAACTGAAACATAATAAATGTGCACTGCTAAACTGTCATACTAGAGAACAGCTAACTGAAACATATTAAATGTGCACTGCTAAACTGTCATACAAGAGAACAGCTAACTGTACAAGAAGAAAGCTGTGGGCGGAGCTTGGTAGCCATTTTCTGCTGCTAACAAATGATAATTATTTAAAAAGTTTGTACTTCTTACGAGTTTATAAATGCAGACCCCTTTGCAGGATGCTTGTCTGGTATGTAACAATAATAATAAAGACCAAGTATTGTGCACAGTTAAATGCAACAAGTAGCCAGTGGTTAGTAGAGAGTCTTAGACTGAAGAGCTTACAATCAATAAGAAGAGAGAAGAAATAAACCAACAAAAAGAATGGAATTCAGTGTTTAAACTACAAAACAGCTAAACACAGATGACTTTGTCAACTTCTTACTGATTATTGTTTATGAGTTTTAACTTTCATGCCCCCTGATTATTTGCAAGAACAAGGAAATGCAAAAAATATAATTAATAGCACAGCGACCATGATTATGTAGGCTCTGTCAATTGCAGCCAATCACAGGCTACCTCACAAGTTACTTAAAGGGACAGTCTACTCCAGAATTGTTATGGTTTTAAAATATAGATAATCCCTTTATTACCCATTGCCCAGTTTGGCATAACCAACACTGTTATATTAATATATTTCTTACCTTGTGTCTAAGCCTCTGCAGACTGCCCCCTTATCTCAGTGCTTTTGACAGACTTGCATTTTAGTCAATCAGTGATGACTCATAAACAACTCAACAGAGTGAGCACAATGTTATCTATATGGCACACATGAACTAACACCCTCTATCTGTAAAAAACTGTCAAAATGCCCTGAAATAAGAGGTGGCCTTCAAGGGCTTAGAAATTAGGATATAAGCCTACCTAGGTTTAACTTTCAACAAAGAAAACCAAGAGTACAAAGCAAATTTGATGAAAAAAGTAAATTGGGAAGTTGTTTAAAACTGCATACCCTATCTGAATCATGAAAGTTTGATTTTGACTAGATATAGTATAGTAATATACAAACCTGCCCTCAATAAAAGGTTATGGCTTTAGGATATCAGTTGCTAAAAGGTGATTAAAGTAATGCACTTTTGTCTGCTTTTTGTGTTTTTTATTCCTGAAAACTGCGGGGAAGTTTTTCACACTGAGCCTGAAGTGCATCCTAGATGATTAAAAACTTACCCTGCAACATGCTACACAGTGACAGCTTGATCAGTACAAGCGCTTATTAATACTTGTCCCTAATCGGCCATCTGAGAGGATCTAATGAAACCATTTTTTAAAGAGCATGTCCCAGGATTAGAAAAGAATAAACTATTTGCTCACAAAATGACGGATTGAAATGCTTTTACATTTGCAGAGCGGTGCTTAAAGGGGCAGTAAAGTGAACAATTAAACTTCATGATTAAAAGAGAGACTGCAATGTTAAAAAGATTCCCAATTGCTATTGGCAAACTTCATTTACTTTGTATACTTTGCTGAAGAATAATCCCAGTTAGGCTCATAACAGCACATGAGCATGCACGTGTCTTTAGCACTCTATGAGCATGCACGCGTCTTTAGCACTCTATGAGCATGCACGTGTCTTTAGCACTCTATGAGCATGCACGCGTCTTTAGCACTCTATGAGCATGCACGTGTCTTTAGCACTCTATGAGCATGCACGTGGCAACAAGGTTTGAAATAATGTCATACATTGTTGCAAACATTGCTGTCATAGAGTGCTGAAAGCCTGTGCACAAGCCTATAAACCTACCTAGATTTCCTCTTAAAAAAGGATACCAAGAGAACACAGTACATTTGGTACCAGAAGTAACAAGTTATTTTAAATGACACGCTGTATCTGAATCATCAGATATGTTTTACTGTATTGCCCCTTAAGTTGCTGATATATATCCCGCATATAAAAAAATGACTATTTTCCCTTTCATGATTCAGATAGAGCACGTCATTTTTTTTGTATCCTTTTTTGAAAAGTATATACCTAGGTAGGTTCAGAAGCTGCTAATTGGTGGCTGCAATATATGCCTCTTGTCATTGGCTTTTAGCTAGCTCCCAGTAGTGCATTACTGTTCCTTCAACAAAGGATACCAAGAGAATGAAGCAAATTAGATAATAAAATTTAACTGGAAAGCAGTTTACAAGTGCACAATCTATCTGAGGGGAAAAAATAAAATGTTTGGGCTTCATGTCCTTTAAGAAGCATCTGATATTGCTCAGGCAGAGACAGCCTCAAATCACGGTCTTCAAGGGTTAACTCACCACTGTGCCATTAGATATAAGAATTATCATGTTGATCACAATGGCATATTAACACTATACACCCCATTTGTTAAACTACAATGTACCAGTGCCCTGGTGTAACAGGCTCAGTCACAACAATCAGACCAGTGGTCACACGGGGGAATACCCATAATGCATTTACTCACAAACCGTTTAAGTGGTGGTTCCGTAAGTCACAGAATGTTTTATCATCTTGCAATAAACTTACCTTCCGGCAAACATGGTCTCAGCCTGTGCTGCAATTTCATCAATATCAGGAACAGCAGCTGGGAAAATACAATTTGTACATTGGTACCAAAGAAAACTAGGCCAAGCTTTATGTAAAAACTGTCTAACGTGAGACGCATCTCAAAGCGGCTGCTGTGTGACACTAAACAAGAAAATGCACTGTAAAAATATCTAGCTAATAAAACAGAACTTAATAGGTAGGCAGATATGTCAAAAAAATCTGTAACGTAAATACATATAAAACAAAATGTATTCTTACCTGATAAATGTATTTATTTCTTGACACGGTGAGTCCACGGATCATCATCAATTACTGTTGGGAATATCACTCCTGGCCAGCAGGAGGAAGCAAAGAGCACCACAGGAAACTGTTAAGTATCACTTCCCTTCCCACAACCCCCAGTCATTCGACCGAAGGAAAAGGAGAGAAAGGAAACAACACAAGGTGCAGAGGTGCCTAAAGTTTATATAAACAAACTGACTGAAAAACAGGGAGGGCCATGGACTCACCGTGTCAAGAAATAAATAAATGTATCAGGTAAGCATAAATTTTGTTTTCTTTCTAATGACACGGTGAGTCCACAGATCATCATCAATTACTGTTGGGAATCAATACACAAGCTAGAGGACACAGATGATAAGGGAGGGCAAGACAGGTAACCTAAACAGAAGGCACCACTGCTTGCAAAATCTTTCTCCCAAAGAAACCTAAGCCGAGGCAAAAGTATTACATTTGGAAAAGTATGCAGAGAAGAGCAAGTTGCAGCCTGCAAAATTGTGCCACAGAAGCTTCATTTGTGGAAGCCCAGGAAGAGGAGACAGCCCTCGTAGAATGAGCTGTAATTCTCTCTGTCCAGCAGTCTCATAAAACAACCAAAGTATACTTCTCAACCAGAGAAAAAAAGAAGAATCTGTAGCTTTCTGACCCTTGTGTTTCCCAGAGAAACAAACAAACAAGACAGAATACCAGCAAAATAACTTAGTCGCCTGTAAGAAGAATTGCCAAGCACGGACAACATCCAGGTTGTGTAACAAAACGATCCTTATGAGAAGATGGAAGGGGACATAGAGAAGAACAATCATTTCCTGATTAAAATTCCTGTCCGAAACATCTTTTAGGAAGGAAAACTTACGTACGAAACCCCACATTATCATCATGAAAGATAAGATAAGATAAGGGGAATCATACTGCAGAGCTGAGAGTTCTGATACTCTCAGAGCAACAAGAAATAAACCTTCCAAGAAATCTATAGAATGCATTGGTTCAAACGGAGCTTGCTGCAAAACTTTAAGAACCCGGTTAAGACCCCAAGAAGGAGTAACCGACTTAAACACAGGCCTGATACTGACCAGAGCCAGATAAGAAAATTGCCCAACTGGAATGAAAATAGACAATGCAACAAAACTTCAGGATACTTGCTGACAAACCCTTCTCCAGGCCATCCTGGAGAAAGGAAAAAATTCAAGGAATCCAGATTCTACTCCAGGAGACACCCATGGATTCACACCAAAAAAGATATTTATGAGAATCCTCCTAAAAAATGGTCTGTGAGCCCGAACCATGGTCTCAATGACCGACTTCAGAAAAACCATGCTTAGACAGAACTAAGCCTTCAATCTCCAAGCAGTCAGCTTTTAGAGAAACCAGATTTTGATGAAGGAAGAGACCCTATTTCAGAAGGTCCTTCCTTAGAGGCAGTCTCCAAGGTGGGAGAGACGACATCTCCACTAGATCTGAACACATCCTTCGAGGCCATGCAGGGGCTATTAGAATCACTGACACTCCCTACTGTGTGATACGAGCGATGACTCGTAGAAGGAGAGCAAACGGATGAACCAGGTAAGTCAGTCCGAAATCCCAAAGGAACGCCAAAGCATCTATCAGAGGGGCCTGAGGATCCCTTGACCTAGAACCGTACCTTAGAAGCTTGGCATTTAGCTGAGTCGCCATCAAATCCAACTTCGGCATCCCCCTTTTGAGGGATGAACTGGAGAACACCTCCGAAAAGGAGTTACCACTCCCCAGGATGAAATAACTTACAGTTCATGACAGACAGCAATAGTAGGATTCCGCCCACTGAACAATCCCAGTCACCTCCTACATGACTAAGGAACTCCTAGTTCCTTCCTGGTGAATAATGAAAGCCATGGAGGTGATATTGTACGACTGGAACCAAACCAAGGACGACTAAGACCAATTCAGAGCATTGTAAATCGCTCTCCAATCCAATATGATAAGGAGAGTGCATCCTCCCTGCACCTAAAAGCAAACACCAGACTGATTCCCAGCCCAGCAGGTTGGTGTCCATGGTCACATCACCCAGGAATGTCTCCAGAAACACGCGCCCTGAGACAGATACTCCTGAAACTCACTACGGGAGAAAGTCTCTTGTCGACTGATCTAGATCTATCCTCTGAGACCGATCCGAATGATCTCCTCTTATGAAAATAACAACAAGGAATGATGTCCACTGAATCATCAGACCAATTCCCTCCTACCATAAGAAACTGAAGTAAAAATCAACTGCAGTTAGATCCAGACTCCCACCTCTGGTAGCAAGATGGTTCTATTGACTGGACCAGTAACGCTTGCTGATGGTCGGACAGTAGACTGCGGAGAGGGAAAAATCCTTGATTGTCTGACCTCTGTTAGGAATCTTCTCCAAGATAGAGAACCTAATAAGGTCCCCAAAAAAATCACCCTTTAAGATGGAACAAGGGAACTCTCCACCAGATTAATTTCCCCTCCATGGGAAAATAGATTGGACAAGATCTCTTGAAAGAGAGTTTGTTCAAAGGAAGGATGATACCTGAACCCTATATTGTCCAGAAAACCACCCTTGCACGACCCCAGGACCTAAAAGTCCTACTAAGAAGACGAAACTCAGAAACTTGAGAAGATCCCGATCACTGGAACAATTAATACACATCCTTCAGGTCTATGTTCGGTCTGAACAGGCCCTCTTGAACCAAAAGAGTATGGATACTACATTGAAGGTCAGAACCTGAGAAAACGAGGTAAATACCTAGATCCCGTTCCCAGACTGGAACTATGACCCCCAGAGAGAAAAGTCCTGAACCCAATTCAAGCAAAGTCTTTCATCATACCTGGATTGCAAATACTCGGAAGGAGAAATCTGCCCCTGGGAGGGAAACTTAGATTGGACTCCAAAAACATGGACTGACAATGCATAAAGAGGAAAAAAGGAAAACTTTCCTTTAGTCTTACTCTCTTGACGTGTGGTAGAAAAAAAAAACATACAGTCAGAGGATAATTCTGCCTGACCGAGTCCAAACAAGGTCTCATCCTTGAAAAAGAAAACACTAGAAGCGTGGATTTGGAGGAAACAAACAATTGAAACTGCCACTGCAAAACTATAAGCCTGAACCATACCACTAAGTTACAGGAAGGCTTCTCAGCTGACCAAAATGTCAGCCACAATGCCCGGCGGGCTAGCACAATAAGTCTAATAAGGCAAGACATTGCTCTAAATGAACAATAGAACCTCCAACTTCTTATCTTTGGATCCTTAAGGGAGCAGCTATCCATATAGGGATCGGAGTTCTCTGAGCCATAGTAGAAAAGCTTCCTTCTACTCAGCGCACCGTGCATTATAATGGAGCTAGTGACAGGAAAATCCCTTAAAGGGCAGGAGACAGGGAGATGGTATCCCTAGCTTCTCATATTCCTGTGACAATATCCCAGGCACGTCCAGAAACACTACCTCATAGGAAGGAACATCATTGAAATGATAAAGTTTAAAAAAAACTTTCAATGGTTGACAACGACAAGGGATCAATGTCGTCCAAGTAGCCAAAACCTCCTTTAAAACTACACGAGGTAATCAAGCATACATCTGAATGATATGACTTCAGCGTCAGATAAAGGAATTAAACTGTCCAAATCTGAGAATTCACCCTCAGAAACCTACCAGTGAAAACTCCTCACCAGCACAGAAGAGGGAAAGCCACCAGTGTAGTAAAATATAGAGCAGAAACTTTACAATCTGAAATATAACAAATCCTCTTGCATAGTTCCTGAAAGAAAGGAAAAACCAGACAAAACCGCAGATATCGCAGAGGATACCTGAGCTGCAAAATCTGGAAGCAAACATACTCCTCCTGGAGATTTAGAGGAACTGCAGAGCACTGCATGGGAGGCCAAATAGGCTTGGGACATAAAAGGAGAGAGCTGTGGCATTGCCTAAACAGCATCATCCTGGGAGACATAAAGCTCATATCGAACAGTACCATCAAAAGTTCAACTGACAAGGTGGCACAAAAACATTGACATCTAAAACTGTCTAACTTTCTTCTTAGAGGAAAAAACTCCAGAAAAGAAAAACTTTATTTCTATAAAAACATTATTTTATAAAATCTTAATTCTAAAATATTTTATAATATTTAAAATATAATATATAAATTAAATAAGAACATTTATAATATATATCTCCAAAGGAACAGATAATAGTGTAAAGCAGTATGTTCCTCATTCTATCTTTATTCGCAAAGGAAAACATATCAACCTATCATCATACCCTATGTTTATATCACAGAGAAAACTAGAAAGTGATATATACAACATCCGTATGCTTGATGAGCATACTGTAACAACCTTCAATGCCACCAAGCTATCACAAGTTCTAGTGTATACCCATACTGCTATAGCAGCCTGCCCTTTTTAACAGACATCCAAATTGGAGAGAATCTACTATACTACAAGAAGGCATCTAGATTAGGACATAGCGTCCGTATGCTTTAGCTACTTGAGGTAGACAGAACAACAACTCCGTTCCATTCTCATTCTGGAGAACAAGGCGGAGTTGAAGTATAAGCTCAGCTCCTCTGAAATGGTGCCGCTCTGATAATGCAAGGAAGGAGGCGTGGCCAAAAGTCGGTACGGAATAGAGCTTCACTCCATCAACTAAATTCCCTCTAATATGAGGAATTCTTGCAGAATCATTGACTTACCCCAGCAGGACACTGGCACCGTCGCGCAGTCTCCTGAAACGCTTATAAAAGTGGAGTTGCAAAATTCAAAGGCTAAACACAATGCATGCTCAGGATGACACAAACACATACACGTAGCCCTCTTAAAAATGGAGCCATCACGCACTAACGATCCCCTGACATAGAAAATTCAATTTTGCTGTCAGACCTGAGACCGCTCTTCACTGCAGACCAACTCAGGATCTTAACGGGGTTATCACATTCACAAGCAGGAAAACTTAATAAAATTGTCTAAAAACCCTTTTATTTGAGAAAGCTAACCCCTTCCTCTCTGTGAACCCTGTCCGGAACACACCGGACACAAAACACTACTGAGCCTTATTAATAAAGTTCCTCTCGTCCCCAGTCCCTGCACAAACTGCCACACATTATCCCATTAACCCATAATAGGATCAAATGTATTAATGTCCCAAACAGAACTAACTGTTAAAGTGCCATATATTTCCTTTCTTCTGCAGAAAATTAAATTCAGCACTTACCTCAATGTAAATCTGCCTGGCAGCAGGACAGCTCACTTGGTTTGAGAGGGTTTCCTCCCTCACATGGACCTGTGGAATGAAGAAAGACTGAATAATATTACTCAGGCTTTCAAGTTAGGGTAGCAATAACTGTTTGGGAGGCGCAGTGGGGATTATACCCCACAAGTTCCCAATTGCTTAAAAGTCACCACTGCTCTACTGAAGAGACTGACATGGACTACGGCTAAACCCCAGAAAAGATCAGGGCAAACCTGCTCTGCTTTAGAATAATAAACTCTTAATTGAAGAAAATTTCTTTCAGACACCTAAACTTTACCACCTCCTTGTAACTCAGGCAAAGAGAATGACTGGGGGTTGTGGGAAGGGAAGTGATACTTAACCGTATCCTGTGGTGCTCTTTGCCTCCTCCTGCTGGCCAGGAGTGATATTCCCAACAGTAATTGATGATGATCCGTGGACTCACTGTGTCATTAGAATAGAAGAAATATAGTACAGGTACAAAACCATTTATCCAAACTGCTTCAAATTGGAAATGGTTTGGATTTGGGAATATTTAAATACTCATTTATACAATATTTTTATGTCATAATACAGCTTCTACATGCAACCTAAACATATTGTACAGTACTGAAATTAGAAAGGTGATAGTTATAAATAAATAACTACATATAGACTAGCACTTACATTTTAGAACTAAAAAACAAAAGGCGCAGGCGGAGAACATTGTGACTTACTGGCGGGGAAAAAATATTCATAAAAAGTCTGGATTTCAGATTAATTTTGGATTTGGGGATTAAGTGATTTGTACCTGTAGTAAAAACAACTTTTGCAACACACTTTCATATATATTTTTGCTCAATTTTCTTGTAATTAACAAAAACAAAAACAAAATATGGGAGTTTTCCAATTCTGAGAACTGTAAGTGCAAACCACAGGCTTCACATGACCAGCTCTGATAGATATATATATATATATATATATATATATATACAGGGAGTGCAGAATTATTAGGCAAGTTGTATTTTTGAGGATTCATTTTATTATTGAACAACAACCATGTTCTCAATGAACTCAAAAAACTAATTAATATCAAAGCTGAATAGTTTTGGAAGTAGTTTTTAGTTTGTTTTTAGTTATAGCTATTTTAGGGGGATATCTGTGTGTGCAGGTGACTATTACTGTGCATAATTATTAGGCAACTTAACAAAAAACAAATATATACCCATTTCAATTATTTATTTTTACCAGTGAAACCAATATAACATCTCAACATTCACAAATATACATTTCTGACATTCAAAAACAAAACAAAAACAAATCAGTGACCAATATAGCCACCTTTCTTTGCAAGGACACTCAAAAGCCTGCCATCCATGGATTCTGTCAGTGTTTTGATCTGTTCACCATCAACATTGCGTGCAGCAGCAACCACAGCCTCCTAGACACTGTTCAGAGAGGTGTACTGTTTTCCCTCCTTGTAAATCTCACATTTGATGATGGACCACAGGTTCTCAATGGGGTTCAGATCAGGTGAACAAGGAGGCCATGTCATTAGATTTTCTTCTTTTATACCCTTTCTTGCCAGCCACGCTGCGGAGTACTTGGACGCGTGTGATGGAGCATTGTCCTGCATGAAAATCATGTTTTTCTTGAAGGATGCAGACTTCTTCCTGTACCACTGCTTGAAGAAGGTGTCTTCCAGAAACTGGCAGTAGGACTGGGAGTTGAGCTTGACTCCATCCTCAACCCGAAAAGGCCCCACAAGCTCATCTTTGATGATACCAGCCCAAACCAGTACTCCACCTCCACCTTGCTGGCGTCTGAGTCGGACTGGAGCTCTCTGCCCTTTACCAATCCAGCCACGGGCCCATCCATCTGGCCCATCAAGACTCACTCTCATTTCATCAGTCCATAAAACCTTAGAAAAATCAGTCTTGAGATATTTCTTGGCCCAGTCTTGACGTTTCAGCTTGTGTGTCTTGTTCAGTGGTGGTCGTCTTTCAGCCTTTCTTACCTTGGCCATGTCTCTGAGTATTGCACACCTTGTGCTTTTGGGCACTCCAGTGATGTTGCAGCTCTGAAATATGGCCAAACTGGTGGCAAGTGGCATCTTGGCAGCTGCACGCTTGACTTTTCTCAGTTCATGGGCCGTTATTTTGCGCCTTGGTTTTTACACACGCTTCTTGCGACCCTGTTGACTATTTTGAATGAAACGCTTGATTGTTCGATGATCACGCTTCAGAAGCTTTGCAATTTTAAGAGTGCTGCATCCCTCTGCAAGATATCTCCCTATTTTTGACTTTTCTGAGCCTGTCAAGTCCTTCTTTTGACCCATTTTGCCAAAGGAAAGGAAGTTTCCTAATAATTATGCACACCTGATATAGGGTGTTGATGTCATTAGACCACACCCCTTCTCATTACAGAGATGCACATCACCTAATATGCTTAATTGGTAGTAGGCTTTCGAGCCTATACAGCTTGGAGTAAGACAACATGCATAAAGAGGATGATGTGGTCAAAATACTAATTTGCCTAATAATTCTGCACTCCCTGTATGTATGTATATATATATATATATATATATATATATATATATATATATATATATATATATATATATATATGTCTTTAAAGGAACATGAAACACAAAAATGTTTTTTTTTCATGATTCAGATAGAACATAACATTTTAAACAACTTTGCAATGTACTTCTTTTATCAAATTTGCTTCATTCTCTTGGTATCCTTTGTTGAATGAGTAGCATTACTGGGAGCTAGCTGAACAAACAAGGTGAACTAATGACAAGACTCATATGTGCAGCCACCAATCAGCAGCTACGTGCATTACTGCTCTTACCTAGGTATGATTTTCAGCAAAGGATACCAAGAGAAAACATTATGAGATCATAGATTTAGATTGGAATGTTGTTCTATCTGAATCATGAGAGAAAACATTTCGGTTTCATGTACCTTTAATTGGTCTCAGGAGAGGTTATAAGATAAGTAATGTGGGGGCAGTTTAACCATTGAAAAACATTAGCAGCAAACAATCTGTTACTGTATTCAGCAAGTTTTCACACTCGGCCGCAAGACTATAGAAAAGTGAATAAAAAACAGAATTTATGCTTAACCGATAAATTTATTTCTCTTGTGGTGTATCCAGTCCACGGATTTATCCTTTACTTGTGGGATATTCTCCTTCCCAACAGGAAGTGGCAAAGAGAGCACACAGCAGAGCTGTCCATATAGCTCCCCCTCTAGCTCCACCCCCCAGTCATTAGACCGAAGGTTAGGAAGAAAAAGGAGAAACCATAGGGTGCAGTGGTGACTGTAGTTTAAAAATAAAAACCACCTGTCTTAAAATGACAGGGCGGGCCGTGGACTGGATACACCACAAGAGAAATAAATTTATCAGGTAAGCATAAATTCTGTTTTCTCTTGTAAGGTGTATCCAGTCCACGGATTCATCCTTTACTTGTGGGATACCAATACCAAAGCTTTAGGACATGGAAGGGAGGGAACAAGACAGGTACCTTAAACGGAAGGCACCACTGCTTGTAAAACCTTTCTCCCAAAAATAGCCTCCGAAGAAGCAAAAGTATCGAATTTGTAAAATTTGGAAAAAGTATGCAGCGAAGACCAAGTCGCTGCCTTACAAATCTGTTCAACAGAAGCCTCATTTTTAAAAGCCCATGTGGAAGCCGCTGCTCTGGTAGAATAAGCACAAATTGTTTCAGGAGGCTGCTGGCCAGCAGTCTCATAGGCCAAACGGTTGATGCTTTTCAGCCAAAAGGAAAGAGAGGTAGCGGTCGCCTTCTGACCTCTCCTCTTACCAGAATAGATAACAAACAAAGAAGTTGTTTGTCTGAAATCCTTAGTTGCTTGTAAATAAAACTTTAAAGCACGAACCACATCAAGATTGTGTAACAGACGTTCCTTCTTCGACGAAGGATTAGGACACAGAGAAGGAACAACAATTTCCTGATTAATGTTCTTATCAGACACAACCTTAGGAAGAAAACCGGGTTTGGTACGCAAAACTACCTTATCTGCATGGAAAACCAGGTAAGGTGAATCACACTGTAGAGCAGATAACTCTGAAACTCTTCGAGCAGAAGAGATAGCTACCAAAAACAAAACTTTCCAAGATAAAAGCTTAATATCTATGGAATGTAAAGGTTCAAACAGAACCCCCTGCAGAACTGAAAGAACTAAATTCAGACTCCATGGCGGAGCCACAGATCTATAAACAGGCTTGATTCTGACTAAAGCCTGGCTAAACGTTTGAACGTCTGGTACCTCTGCCAGACGTTTGTGAAAAAGAATAGACAAAACAGATATCTGTCCCTTTAAGGAACTAGCTGATAATCCTTTCTCCAATACGTCTTGGAGAAAGGACAAAATTCTGGGAATCCTAACCTTACTCCATGAGTAACCCTTGGATTCGCACCAAAAAAGATATTTTCGCCAAATCTTATGGTAGATTTTCCTGGTGACAGGCTTTCTAGCCTGAATCAGGGTATCAATAACCGACTCAGAGAAACCACGCTTTGATAGAATTAGGCGTTCAATCTCCAAGCAGTCAGACGCAGAGAAATTAGATTTGGATGTTTGAAAGGACCTTGTATTAGAAGGTACTGCCTCATTGGTAGTGTCCATGGTGGCACAGATGACATGTCCACTAGGTCTGCATACCAGGTCCTGCGTGGCCACGCAGGCGCTATTAGAATCACCAAAGCCCTCTCCTGCTTGATTCTGGCAACCAGACGAGGGAGGAGAGGAAACGGTGGAAAAACATAGGCCAGATTGAAGGACCAAGGACCTGGACCCGTAAAGAGGAAGCTTGGTGTTCTGACGGGACGCCATCAGATCCAATTCTGGAGTGCCCCATAGCTGAGTCAGCTGGGCAAATACCTCCGGGTGGAGTTCCCACTCCCCCGGGAGAAAAGTCTGACGACTTAGAAAATCCGCCTCCCAGTTGTCTACTCCTGGGATGTGAATTGCTGAGAGATGGCAAGAGTGATCCTCCGCCCATCTGATTATTTTGGTTACTTCCATCATTGCTAGAGAACTCCTTGTTCCGCTCTGATGATTGACGTAAGCTACAGTCGTGATGTTGTCTGACTGAAATCTTATGAATTTGGCCGCAGCTAGCTGAGGCCATGCCTGAAGCGCGTTGAATATCGCCCTCAGTTCCAGAATGTTTATCGGGAGAAGAGCTTCTTCCCGAGACCATAAGCCATGAGCTTTCAGGGAGTCCCAGACTGTACCCCAGCCCAACAGACTGGCGTCAGTCGTTACGATGATCCACTCTGGTCTGCGGAAACACATTCCCTGAGACAGGTGATCCTGAGACAACCACCAGAGAAGAGAATCTCTGGTCCCCTGGTCCAACTGTATTTGAGGAGACAAATCTGCATAATCCCCATTCCACTGTTTGAGCATGCATAATTGCAGTGGTCTGAGGTGTATCCGTGCAAAAGGGACTATGTCCATTGCCGCTACCATTAGTCCGATTGTCTCCATGCACTGAGCTACAGATGGCCGAGGAATGGAATGAAGAGCTTGGCAGGTAGTTAAGAGTTTTAACTTTCTGACCTCCGTCAGAAATATTTTCATTTCTACCGAGTCTATTAGGGTTCCTAGGAAGGGAACTCTTCCTGGTCTATCCCACTCCCTAGTAACGATATCCGCAATCCTCTTAGGGACCGGGAACACATCAGTGTAAATGGGAACTTCTAGGTACTTGTCCATTTTACACAATTTCTCTGGAACCACCAAAGGGTCGCAGTCATCCAGAGTAACTAATACCTCCCTGAGCAATAAGCGGAGGTGTTCTAGTTTAAATTTAAAAGCCAACGTATCTGAGTCTGTCTGAGGAGCAACCTTTCCCGAATCGGAAATTTCTCCCTCAGACAGCACATCCCTCGCCCCCATTTCAGAGCGTTGTGAGTGTATATCGGATACGGCTACTAAAGCGTCAGAATGCTCAGAATCTGTTCTTAAAACAGAGCTATCACGCTTTGCAGGTAACATGGGCAGTGTAGATAAAAACACTGAGAGGGTATTATCCATAACTGCCGCCAAGTCTTGCAAGGTAAAAGAGTTAGACGCACTAGAGGTGCTAGGCGTTGCTTGAGCGGGCGTAACTGGTTGTGACACTTGGGGAGAGGTTAACGGGCTAACCTCATTACCTTCTGCCTGAGAATCATCTTGGGCCACATTTTTAAGTGCGACAATATGTTCTTTAAAATGTATAGACATATCAGTACAAGTGGGACACATTCTGAGAGAGGGTTCCACCATGGCTTCTAAACACATTGAACAAGGATTTTACTTGGTGTCAGACATGTTTAACAGACTAGTAGTAATACAAACAGGCTTTAGAAATCACTTTAATCAAGTAAAAAAGCACTTTGAAAAAAACGTTACTGTGCCTTTAAGAGATAAAAAAAGGCACACAATTTTGCAAAACAGTGAAAAATGCAGCAAACTTTTCGACATTTTTACAGTATGTACCTAAAGCATTAGTAAGATTGCACCACTAGCAATAAAAACGATTAACCTCTTAATGCCCAAACCGGATCGACAGTAAGCCAACAACCGGTTAAAACAACATCAGCACCTTGCCACAGCTCTGCTGTGGCCCTACCTGCCCTTAGGAACCAGATTTGTGGGGGAAAAGCTTCTTATAGGCCCTCAAACTGCAGCAGGACCCTCCATGTGAAAAAGCCTGGACTTCTAGTCAAATATAACTGCGCATCTGAGGCGCGAAATTAGGCCCCTCCCACCTTACTCCGGTGCTATGAGGCCTAAAGAAACACTCCTAAGTGTTTTAATAATAGCCATGTGGGTAACAACCCCTGAAAGAAACCCAAAGGAACCTTCAAAGTGTCTCAAAAAACGAAATTTTTCAATAAAAAAACATTTGCCATTAAGTAGTGTCAACCAGCATAAACTAGCCCTGTTATGTAAGCTTGCAATTCCATACTTAGTCTCTGAATACAGCTTACCCTTCCCTCATGGGGATATTATCAGTCTTTTCTAGCATTATCACAGTCTTGTCTAGAAATAAATGATTGAACATAACTTTTTTGCAGCCTAACCTGCAAACCGTTCCCCCCAACTGAAGTTTTCTTGTACTTCTCAGTCCTTTGTGGGAACAGCAGTGGATCTTAGTTACAACATGCTAAAATCATCTTCCTCCCTGCAGAAATCTTCATCTATTTCTGCTAGAAAGTAAATAGTACACACCGGCACCATTTAAAATAACAAACTTTTGCTTGTAGAAAATAAAAACTACATTTCTAACACCACATTCACTTTACACGTCCGATTGCTTAGAGCCGGCAAAGAGAATGACTGGGGGGTGGAGCTAGAGGGGGAGCTATATGGACAGCTCTGCTGTGTGCTCTCTTTGCCACTTCCTGTTGGGAAGGAGAATATCCCACAAGTAAAGGATGAATCCGTGGACTGGATGTGTGTTTTATGACCTAAAAACACACATAATCCATATGAAAAAGCCTCAATTAATCATGGCAGATAGATTGGAAAATAAATAAGTTTATTTTTATTTCACAATGAACACAAACTGCCTGCAAACCCTATCTGTGCATGTGTGATATTGGTAGATAGCAACATACCCCTAAAATCTTAACAAAAAAAGACCTGAATACAATATAAAATACCACGTTTCAGAGGCAACAAATTAAAAAGAACCTCAGTGTGTGCTCCTGGAGCTAAGATTTGTATAAAGGGATAAAAAAAAACAAAATTGAAAAGTGCATTTTTACACAATACTCTCATTAGCAATAAATCTTCTAGTAAGTTATTACTGGTTTCCAGTGGAATACGCACATATGCTGTGCATCAGCATTGAAACTCCTCACCTTCTCATAGAGTCAGCAGTAATTTGTATGTCACAATACACGCGACTGGTGCACAGGCCCTCACAGCATATATGCGTATGCCACCAAAAGGCAGTGGTATCTTTTACTGGAAGAATTTTTGTTAATGGAAGTATATTGCAAAAAAAATTCTATTTAAAATGTAAATTTGCCAATGCACAATGCCTTTTAATTGTGTTCTCTGTATGAATCATGGATTCATTTTGCTTTCTTTCTATTTTTGAGAGTAATAATTAATTACCCTCAACATGGACACTTGAATTACATTACTGTATTTGTAAACTTCTGAGATATCGTCACCTTTTTGTGAAAACTTTGTATGCTTACTGTTCTACAAGTTACACAGAGATTCCTAACAACACTGTGCTAGGTCATCAACACTGAAAAATACCAAGAAACGTCATAATTACTTACGTGATAAAGGTAGAATGTCTGTAGAAGATATTGTGGAATTATCTACAGTTGTCTCATGGTCTCCAAATTCTCTTTTGTAAATAGAAAGCATGTATGAGATTCTGTAGTCCAGACGCACACTCAAAATAAACTGCAAATAAATAATAATAAATAAAAATATACACACAATAAATGTAATGTTTTTTATAAGAAAATCTATTTTGTAATTTTACTATTAGCCCAAGATTAGTTTATTAAAAAAATATTTACATTGGAATATAATCAGAAATTTCAAAGATCCTTAGAAAGAAAAGAGGTAAACAGTTAGATTTTCACTTTGATCAGTACTGCTTTATACCTAAAGAAGAAAAAACGCCTTGTCTTTTTTAAAATGCAGTAAAACCAATAAAAATATAAATCACTAATTACTGCAATGCTGATTTCTGTACAGATACACTATATATATATATATATATATATATATATATATATATATATATATATATATATTCGCACAAATACCGTATATATTTATGACATCACTATTGACATCACCAAAGACATCATCAATGGCACCAGTAGTGAAATAACCCATAACAATTTTCTATTCATCAGAGTAATGTGGAAAAAATGTATTACAATGTATCTCAGACTATAGTGTGCAATATTGTTTATGACATTCCCAGTCTGGATCTAACTGCCAAATTTCTGCAAAATGTGTAATTCCACTCCAAAACCAATTTTTTTTAACCCTTTAACGCCATTAGGACGTTGTATTTCGTCCGAATTTTGCTGGGCTTTAGCGCCAAATGACGAAATACAACGTTCTAACCGCTTGGCTTTCCTGACTGGCGCTTCCCTGATGGGATCGCGGTCTGGAGGGCGTGCCTAGCATCATACATGCTCTAAATAATTTTTCTGTGAAGTTCTCTACATAATGTTCAGTGGAAGCTGAGTGCATAAAACACATTTGCCTGACCACATCGTTACTGTGTCACCGCAGTAAAACACAATTAAACTTGCAGCCAAAGAGGGCAAATTACAAAAAATAAATAAATAAAAGATCATCAGTGCAAAACAGCAAAAAACAATACATTTTATTCAGAATCCACCAAGTCCAGCTGGACAGACTCATTAAACAGGAGAACAAACAAGAAAGTGACTTTAATATCAGGCAGATGTCTGTGGATGATTTTTTAGACACATGTTTTTTGTTCTCGTGAACAAGGCTGAGCCTAGGACGTACGCTGATAGCTACGCAGTGATTTGTTGTTGATAGGGGTCGCCTCAATGCTTAAGGAGGAAGCTCTGTACATCTGGAAAGCCTTGCGCTCAGAATAAAACCATTTGGCATCTACAGGAAACATCTGGACATTATCTACCTGTAAAATCTCAATGATTTTTAGCTTGGTGTCCATAACTGTGATGTCCTCAGTGTCTGGGGAGCTGGTCTGTTTGCTGGAGTGAAGCCCCTGCACGTCTGGTGCTGCCATAGGAAGGACGGATCCTCGGCTAAGGACCATCTGAGTCATCATCTCTCCTACACCATGTATGGTCCTCAGGACGTTATTTCCTATACCCATGATAGAGGCGCATGATTACTAAATGGTACTGCTGACAAATGCACAAAACAAGGGTTTAATACACTATTAACTAAACAATAACTCAGAAGTAGAAGCCAGCACAACCTTCAGCTAACCTATTAAATGCCAGAGGGGAATGTGGTGAAGTACAAGCTAAAGAGGAACATTAGATAGGTAGACAGACAGACAGACGTAAACCTATAGTTAAAGGGACAGGAAACCCCAACATTTTCTTTCATGATTTGGATAAAACATTCAAATTCAAACAACTTTCCAATTTACTTCTATTATCAAATGTGCTTCATTCTCTTGTTATCCTTTGCTGAATTAACAGTATTTCACGACTGGCAGCTAGCTGAACACGTCTAGTTAGCCAATCACAAGAGACAAATGTGTGCAGGTACCAATAAGCAGCGAGCTCCCACTAGTGTAGGATATGTGCACATTCATTTTCAACAACGGATACCAAGAGAACAAAGTACATTATAAAAAAATAAGGGGATAATCACAGACTATTGTTTTACAATCATCGGCAAGTTGACAGCTGATGGGCCCTTTACAAAGTTGATACGATCACAATCAGACAGTCCTGTTTAGCAGATCACAATCCAAATCCTCAACCTGTTATCTCATCTCTAAATCCACATATTCATGTCTTATCCCTAAAAAGTGATGATAAATCTGAGTGTTTAACAAATGCTAGGATTTACCATCACTAAAAATAAAATGGTGTTTAAGTCATCAGTTATTAAAAAAAGGGTGCTAAACTCACCCTGACTGTGCCGCTGCACATTGCTAAACTAACCCTGACTGTGCCGCTGCACATTGCTAAACTCACCCTGACTGTGCCGCTGCACATTGCTAAACTCACCCTGACTGTGCCGCTACACATTGCTAAACTCACCCTGACTGTGCCGCTGCTCATCGCTAAACTCACCCTGACTGTGCCGCTGCTCATCGCTAAACTCACCCTGACTGTGCCGCTGCACATCGCTAAACTCACCCTGACTGTGCCGCTGCACATTGCTAAACTCACCCTGACTGTGCCGCTGCACATTGCTAAACTCACCCTGACTGTGCCGCTGCACATTGCTAAACTCACCCTGACTGTGCCGCTGCACATTGCTAAACTCACCCTGACTGTGCCGCTGCACATTGCTAAACTCACCCTGACTGTGCCGCTGCACATCGCTAAACTCACCCTGACTGTGCCGCTACACATTGCTAAACTCACCCTGACTGTGCCGCTGCTCATCGCTAAACTCACCCTGACTGTGCCGCTGCTCATCGCTAAACTCACCCTGACTGTGCCGCTGCACATCGCTAAACTCACCCTGACTGTGCCGCTGCACATTGCTAAACTCACCCTGACTGTGCCGCTGCACATTGCTAAACTCACCCTGACTGTGCCGCTGCACATTGCTAAACTCACCCTGACTGTGCCGCTGCACATTGCTAAACTCACCCTGACTGTGCCGCTGCACATCGCTAAACTCACCCTGACTGTGCCGCTGCACATTGCTAAACTCACCCTGACTGTGCCGCTGCACATCGCTAAACTCACCCTGACTGTGCCGCTGCACATTGCTAAACTCACCCTGACTGTGCCGCTGCACATCGCTAAACTCACCCGGACTGCGCCGCTGCACATTGATAAACTCACGCTGACTGTGCCGCTGCACATTGCTAAACTCACCCTGACTGTTCCACTGCACATTGCTAAACTCACCCTGCCTGTGCCGCTGCACATCGCTAAACTCACCCGGACTGCGCCGCTGCACATTGATAAACTCACGCTGACTGTGCCGCTGCACATTGCTAAACTCACCCTGACTGTTCCACTGCACATTGCTAAACTCACCCTGCCTGTGCCGCTGCACATCGCTAAACTCACCCGGACTGCGCCGCTGCACATCGCTAAACTCACCCGGACTGCGCCGCTGCACATTGATAAACTCACGCTGACTGTGCCGCTGCACATTGCTAAACTCACCCTGACTGTTCCGCTGCACATTGCTAAACTCACCCTGACTGTGCCGCTGCACATTGCTAAACTCACGCTGACTGTGCCGCTGCACATTGCTAAACTCACCCTGACCGTGCCGCTGCACATTGCTAAACTCACCCCCTGACTGTGCCGCTGCACATTGCTAAACTCACCCTGACTGTGCCGCTGCACATTGCTAAACTCACCCTGACTGTGCCGCTGCACGTTGCTAAACTCACGCTGACTGTGCCGCTGCACATTGCTAAACTCACCCTGACTGTTCCACTGCACATTGCTAAACTCACCCTGACTGTGCCGCTGCACATTGCTAAACTCACCCTGACTGTGCCACTGCACATCGCTAAACTCACCCTAACTGTGCCGCTGCACATTGCTAAACTCACCCTGCCTGTGCCGCTGCACATCGCTAAACTCACCCGGACTGCGCCGCTGCACATTGATAAACTCACCCTGCCGGTGCCGCTACACATTGCTATACTCACCCTGACTGTGCCGCTGCACGTTGCTAAACTCACCCTGACTGTGCCGCTGCACATTGATAAACTCACCCTGCCTGTGCCGCTGCACATTGATAAACTCACCCTGACTGTGCCGCTGCACATTGATAAACTCACCCTGCCTGTGCCGCTGCACATTGATAAACTCACCCGGACTGTTCCACTGCACATTGCTAAACTCACCCTGACTGTGCCGCTGCACATTGCTAAACTCACCCTGACTGTGCCACTGCACATCGCTAAACTCACCCTGACTGTGCCGCTGCACATTGCTAAACTCACCCTGACTGTGCCACTGCACATCGCTAAACTCACCCTGACTGTGCCGCTACACATTGCTATACTCACCCTGACTGTGCCGCTGCACGTTGCTAAACTCACCCTGACTGTGCCGCTGCACATTGCTAAACTCACCCTGACTGTGCCGCTACACATTGCTATACTCACCCTGACTGTGCCGCTACACATTGCTAAACTCACCCTGACTGTGCCGCTACACATTGCTAAACTCACCCTGACTGTGCCGCTACACATTGCTAAACTCACCCTGACTGTGCCGCTACACATTGCTAAACTCACCCTGACTGTGCCGCTACACATTGCTAAACTCACCCTGACTGTGCCGCTACACATTGCTAAACTCACCCTGACTGTGCCGCTACACATTGCTAAACTCACCCTGACTGTGCCGCTACACATTGCTAAACTCACCCTGACTGTGCCGCTACACATTGCTAAACTTACCCTGACTGTGCCGCTACACATTGCTAAACTCACCCTGACTGTGCCGCTACACATTGCTAAACTCACCCTGACTGTGCCGCTACACATCGCTAAACTCACCCTGACTGTGCCACTGCACATCGCTAAACTCACCCTGACTGTGCCGCTACACATTGCTAAACTCACCCTGACTGTGCCGCTACACATTGCTAAACTCACCCTGACTGTGCCGCTACACATTGCTATACTCACCCTGACTGTGCCGCTACACATCGCTAAACTCACCCGGACTGCGCCGCTGCACATTGCTAAACTCACCCTGACTGTGCCGCTACACATTGCTAAACTCACCCTGACTGTACCGCTGCACATTGATAAACTCACGCTGACTGTGCCGCTGCACATTGCTATACTCACCCTGACTGTGCTGTTGCACATTGCTATACTCACCCTGACTGTGCCGCTGCACATTGCTATACTCACCCTGACTGTGCTGCTGCACATTGCTAAACACCTCCTTTAATGAGGTGACGTTTGCACCTCTAAACCAATAGCCGTGGTAGCCTACAGAACACTGTCAGATGACACGCATTGCTATTGGTTTAGAGGTGGATGTGCCTTGGGTGGCCGGAGGCTCTGACTTTAGCAATGTGCAACGGCACAGTCTGGGTAAGTTTATAGTAACCTTTTTTTAATAACTGATGACATAAACTCCACTTTATTTTTAGTGATGGTAAATTCTAGCATTTGTTATTAAACACTCAGATTTACCATCACTTTAATTCTAAACATTTAATTTATTAGATTACAAAATCATGCGACTGACAACGCAGATAGCAATCTTTTGTTATTTTCAGTTTCAGGGGGACTATCATCACTGTAAAACTACACACCGACAATACTGGTATACTGGCTGATGACCAGAAACCGTTATCTACTGAAAACATGAAGATTGCGACACAGCATACAAATAATATCTGTATTTTACTTCTATTTATTTCATATTTCCCTCTTTCTTTGGTCTCCTATGTTTAAACTTAGCTCCTATACATAAGAGCATACTGAGGTAGTCTTAGGAGCGTGCACCTTCAGCTCTCTCTCTTTATCTGTCTATCTGTGTGTATGTATGTATATGGGAACACTTTGAGACTGTAATATAAAATGTATAATTATATGTAGTAAAAATATAAATAAAAATGCAACAGAATTCTTGTTGAGTTGGAATGCAGACTCCAGACCTAACACTGCTGTATTGCACACAGTCATTGGCTGCACACTCTAGTGACTCATTTATAACTGTCCCTGATTGGTCTCAGCAGAGGACACCTAGGTTACAACAAGGTGGTGCCCTATGCTTTACAAGCAATAAAACATACACTCATTGTTTTCAATATTTAAATAACTAATATAGCTTATCTGCATATACTCCCAGGTAAATCTTTGCTTTGAATACATTATTCTATCTAGCATTTATTTAGGGAACGATTCTCAAAATCTCTCTGGCATAGAGAGAATCCATCATTCATCATAACTCCAAACCGTTATGCATTATGCGGGATTGTCACGGGTTGCTGTCCCACCCACAACCACTAGGTGTCCTGGTATTAAGGGACTTAGCCTAGTTCAAGCTCAGTGCAGACACGCCCCACATACTTCCAGGACACACCCACTGACCTCCCAGGCATGCTCACTGAACACATGCAATCCAGCCCATTAGCATGTAGCCCTCCCCGCTCATTCCACCACCCACAAATTACTGGTGGGCCATTGCCCACTTGCTTTTTACATCCTGGAAAGCATCCAGCAGCTGCTCAGGGGTATGTTAGATTACTGAGCACTACATGGTGAAGTCAGTTCCTTTGAATAAAGCATATTAAAGAGATACACAGTCCAAAAGTAAACATTGCCTTTAAAAACAATAATACTAACAAGGCGTCTTATAGAATCTCACCAGACCACAGAGCTTTTGAGAATCAGACACTTAGGGCTAAAAAGCTCAGGAGTATGCACTTGTCTAGAGCACTATATGGCAGCAGTTTTGCAAGAGCACTAGAGGGCAGCACTATTTCCTACCATGCCAGACACCTACCTAGGTATCTCTTCAAAAAACATAATTTATGCTTACCAGATAAATTTCTTTCCTTCCTGGCAGGGAGAGTCCACGCCATTATTCCTTACTGCTGGGAAATAAAACACCTGGCCACCAGGAGGAGGCAAAGACACCCCAGCCAAAAGGCTTAACTTATCCCTCCCACTTCCCCCATCCCCCAGTCATTCTGCTGAGGGAACAAGGAAAAGTAGGAGAAACATCAGGGTATAAAGGTGCCAGAAGAAATAATATAAAAAGGGAGCCGCCCAACAAAAAATAAATTAAGGGCGGGGTCGTGGACTAGTCCAGCTGTTTGTAGATCACCTTCTTAAGAGCTGACAACAGTGCGACTCTTGGCAGGGCCCTCTACCCATTTGATCCCTATAATTGTTTTGTTGTACTCCCCCTTTGTTTATAGCGCTGCGGAATCTGTTGGCGCTCTACAAATAACCGATAATAATAATAATAATAATAATAATAATAATAATAAGCATAAATTATGTTTTCCTTCCATAAGGCAGGGAGAGTCCACGACTTCATTCCTTACTGTTGGGAAAACTATACCCAAGCTCCAGAGGGCACTGAAGGAATAACGTGAGGGAACAGAAAAAAGAGGCGGACCCTCTATTCTGAGGGCACCACAGCCTGCAAAACTTTTCTCCCGAAAACTGCTTCAGCCGAAGCAAACACAAAAAACTTGTAAAATTTAGAAAAAGTGTGTAAGGAGTACCAGGTAGCTGCCTTACAAATCTGATCAATAGAGGCTTCGTTCTTAAAAGCCCAGGAGGAAGCCACTGCTCTATTGGAATGAGCTGTTAACCTCTTAGGAGGCTGTCTCCGTGCTGTCTCATAAGCTAAGCGGATGACACTCCTCAATCAGAAAGATAGGGAAGTCGTAGTAGTCTTCTGCCCCTTACTCTTTCCCGTATAAATGACAAACAAAGAGCATTGTCTGAATTCCTTAGTAGCCTGAAGATAGAACTTTAAGGCACGAACCACATCTAAATTGTGAAGCAAACATTCCTTTGCTAAAGAAGGATTAGGACACAAGGAAGGAACAACAATTTCTTGATTAATGTTACGATCCGACACCACCTTAGGGAGGAACCCTAATTTAGTACGTAAAACTGCCTTATCAGCATGGAAAACCAGATAAGGGAGATCACATTGCAAAAGAAGAAATCTCAGAAACTTTGCGCGCAGAGGAAATAGCCAACAAAAAAAGAACCTTCCAAGATAACAATTTAATGTTAACATTATGCATAGGTTCAAACATAGCCTTCTGCAAAACACTAAGAACAAGATTAAGGCACCAAGGCGGAGCCCCAGATCTAAACACAGGTCTGATCCTAGTCAGAGCCTTAACAAAGGACTGCACATCCGGAAACTCAGCCAATCTCTTGTGCAGTAACACTGACAGGGCCGATATCTGTCCCTTCAGGGAACTAGCAGATAGACCCTTTTCCATTCTGGCAACCTTAACCTTATGCCAGGAAAAGCCACGCTCTTCACACCAGTACAAGTCCTCCACACTTTATGGTAGATACGATGAGTAACTGGCTTACGAACTTGAACCATAGTGTCGATACCACTCAGAAAACCCTCTCTTGGCTAAGACTAAGCGTTCAATCTCCACGCAGTCAGCCTCAGAGAATTTAGCTTTTGATGAACGAAGTGACCCTGTATCAGCAGATCTCTGCTACAAAATAACCTCCACTGAGTAGATAAGGACATCCCCACCAGATCCACAAACTACGTCCTTTGCAACCACGACAGAGCAATCAGAATCACTGAAGCTCGCTCCTGATTCATGTGAGCCACCACACGAGGGAGAAGCGGTAATGGAGGAAAAAATATATGAGTCTGAACCTCCATGGTACTGATAGGGCATCTATCAGTTCCGCCTGAGGATCCCTCAACCTCAATCCGTACCTGGGTAGCTTGGTATTGAGGTGGGATGCCATGAGATCCATCTCCAGCATCCCCCACTTGCTGCATATCTCCGAGAAAGCTGACAGCGTACATCCGTGAGTCTCCATCCACTCTAGTATCTGAGATACTTCTCTCATCGCCAAGCGACTTCTCGTTCCCCCCTTATGGTTGATGTAGGCAACCAAGGTTATATTGTCTGATTGGAATATGATAAACTGGGACGAACCCAAAAGGGGCCAAGCCTTCAAGGCATTGAAGATTGCCCAGAGTTCCAATATATTGATCGGAAGGGAGGACTTCTCCTGAGTCCACAGCCCTTGTGCCTCCTTGGCACCCCAAACAGCTCTCCAGCCGGAAAGGCTTGCGTCTGTAGTCAAAATCTCCCAGGATGGTCTTCAGAAGCATGTGCCTTGGGACAGATGATCTGGACAGAGCTACCAAGAAAGCGAGATTTTTTCGACAGGTTGTCCAGCACAATTTGTTGAGACAGATCTGAATAGTCGCCGTTACATTGTCTCAGCATGCATAGTTGTAAGGGCCTAAGATGGAATCTGGCCAAAGGAATGTTGTCCATACAGGACACAATAAGACCGATCACCTCTATACACTGGGCCACTGAGGGTCTCAAGGAGGCCTGGAGGGCAAGACATGCAGTAGTTAGCTTGCAACGTCTCTGATCTGTGAGAAATATTCTCATGGATATGGAGTCTATTATTGTCCCCAGGAAATTCCCCCTTGTACTTGGAGTAAGAGAACTGTTTTCGAAGTTTATCTTCCATCCATGTGATTGAAGAAGACTAAGAAGGGACTCAGAATGTTCTTCTGCTAGACGAAAAGATGGTGCCTGTACCAAGATATCATCCAGGTAAGGCGCTAATGCAATACCTCATGTTCTGGCAATGGCTAGAAGAGCCCCCAGAACCTTTGTAAATATCCTTGGAGCAGTAGCTAGGCCAAACGGAAGAGCTATGAACTGGAAATGCTGGTCCAGAAAGGCAAACCTCAGGAACTGAAAATGCTCCCTGTGTATGGGAATGTGAAGGTATGCATCCTTTAGGTCTCTGGTGGTCATAAACTGTCCTTCCTGAACCAGAGGAAGGATTGACCCTTTATCTCCATCTTGAAAGAGGGAACACTCAGAAACTTGTTTAGGCACTTTAAGTCTAGAATTGGACAAAAAGTTCCCTCCTTTTTTGGAACCACGAAAAGGTTTGAATAAAACCCCAAACCTCTTTCTGCTGTAATTACTCCTAGAAAGGAGAGATCCTGTACGCAACCTAAAAAGGCAGTCCTCTTCTCTGGTCTTGTAGACAGCCTGGAGAGTAGGAATCTGCCCCTGGGTGGATGAGATTTGAATCCTATCCTGTATCCCTTAGATACAACCTCCAGGACCTAAGGATCCTGTACATCCTGGAACCAAGCGTCTGTAAAAAGAGACAGTCTGCCCCCTACTCGATCCGATCCCGGATCGGAGACCGCCCCTTCATGACGATTTGTTCCCAGCAGGCTTTTTAGTCTGTTTGGATTTATTTCAGGACAGAGCCGGCTTCCAAGTACTGTTGGGCTGCTCGGACTTGGATGAGGATTGCTGTTGTTGCGATTTGTCAGAAGGAAAGGAACGAAAATTAGACGATTGCTGTCCCTTAGGCCTATTCTTCTTATTCTGCGGTAGGAAGGCACCCTTCCCTCTGGTAACCATAGAAATAATGGAGTCCAGCCCTGGACCGAATAAAATCTTCCACTTGAAAGGAAGAGAAAGGAGTCTGAATTTAGAAGTCATATCGGCAGACCAAGACTTCAACCAGAGAGTCTGGCGGGCTAGAACAGCAGAGCCAGAAGCCTTTGCATTAAGGCGAATAATCTGCATATTTGCGTCACAGATGAAGGAGTTTAATTCTCTCTTGAATATCCTCGAGGGGAGTTTCAACCTCAATGAGCTCAGACAGAGTGTCGCACCAGTAGGTAGCTGCTCCAGCAACCGAAGATACAGCTGCCGCCGGTTGAAATAAAAACCCTGTATGTTGAAACATCTTCCTCAGAAAAGTTTCCATTTTCTTATCCATAGGCTCTCTATCTACTATCCAGGGGGATAGTAGAACGCTTAGCCAGTGTAGAAATAACGCCATCCACCTTAGGGATGGAGCCCCAAAAATCCAATTGAGTGTCAGGAACCGGGAATAATTTTTTAAAAGCAGACGAGGGGGAAAAATAAGTTCCTATTCTTTCCCATTCGATACTAATAAACGCCTAGATTACGAGTTTTGTGCTATAGAGGGTGTGAAACGAATGCAACAAAAGTTGCGTTATTTAACCCTCCATAGCGCTGCCATTACAACTTTCTGAAAAGCTGCCATGTGCGTGCAATATGGTGGCGATAAGCTCCATACCGCACAAAATTCAAGGGCTGAGAATATGTGCTCGTGCACGCTTTCCCCATAGACATCAATAGGGAGAGAGTGTTAGAAAAAAAACTAACACCTGAAGCGCGGAATGAAAAAATCCGTAACGCATCCCCATAGATATCTATGGGGAAAAAAAACGTAAGTTTAAACCTGACATAAACCCCAAGTCTAAACACCCCTAATCTGCTGCCCCTGACATCGCCGACACCGAAATAAAGTTATTAACCCCTAATCTGCCGCTCCCGACATCACCGCCACTATTAAAAGTTATTAATCCCCATTCCTTCGCTCACCAACATCGCCACCACAATAATAAAGTTATTAACCCCTAAAATTACAATATCCCTATCTTAAAAATAAATAGAAACTTACCTGTGAAATTAAAAAAACCTAAGTTTAAACTAACAATTAACCTAACATAACTATCATACTAATATTAAAATAACTACCAATTAAAAAAACTAAATTACACATTAAAAAAAACTAACACTACTAAAAAAAATGAAGTCTAAAATTACAAAAAATAAAAATACTAAATTACAAAAAATAAAAAGAAATTATCCAAAATAAAAACAATTACACCTAATCTCATAGCCCTATAAAAATAAAAAAGCCCCTCCCAAAATAAAAAAAAACCCCTAGCCTACAATAAACTACCAATATAGCCCATAAAATGGTCTTTTGTGGGGCATTGCCCTAAAGATATCAGCTCTTTTACCTGTAAAAAATACAAAGACCCCCCAAAAGTAAAACCCACCACCCAACCAACCTCCCAAAATAAAAAACCTAAATCTAACAAAAACCTAAGATACCCATTGCCCTGAAAAGGGCATTTGTATAGTCATTGTCCTTAAAAGGGCATTCAGCTCTTTTAAAAAAGCCCCAACCCTAATCTAAAAAAAAACACCCAAAAAGATTTAAAAACAAAAACTAACACTAACCCCCGAAGATCCACTAACAGTTTCTGAAGTCCGGACATCCATCCTCATCCAGGCGGCGAGAAGTCTTCATCCAGGCGGCATCTTCTATCTTCATCCCGGCGGCGTCTTCTATTTTCATCCCGGGAACGCGGAGAGCGCATACATCCTTGAAGACATCCGGCGCGGAGCGTCCTCTTCATACGGTCACCGCCATACGATGAATCTTCAATTCATCATATTGGCTGATTTGAACAGCCAATAGGATTTCAGTAGCTCTTATCCTATTGGCTGATTTGAATTTCAAGAATCAAATCAGCCAATAGGAATGCAAGGGACGCCATTTTGAAAAGGCTTCCTTGCATTGAAGATCCAGTGTATGGCAGTGACCGTATGAAGAGGACGCTCCTCGCCGGATGTCTTCAAGGATAGTTTCGCTACCGGGATGAAGATAGAAGCCGCCTGGGATGAAGGATGGATGTCCGGACTTCAAAAACTGTGAGTGGATCTTCGGCGGTTAGTGTTATTTTTTTTTATTTTTTTTAAATCTTTTTGGGTGGGTTTTTTTTTTAGATTAGGGTTTGGGCTTTTTTAAAAGAGATGAATGCCCTTTTCAGGGCAATGTAAAAGAGCTGAATGCCCTTTTAAGGGCAATGCCCATACAAATGCCCAAGCTTAGGTTTTTGTTAGAGTAAGGTTTTTTTATTTTGGGGGGGTGGTTGGGTGGTGGGTTTTACTGTTGGGGTGTCTTTGTATTTTTTTACAGGTAAAAGAGCTGATTTCTTTAGGGCAATGCTATACAAAAGGCCCTTTTAAGGGCTATTGGTAGTTTATTGTAGGCTAGGGTTTTTTTTTTATTTTTAGGGGCTTTTTCATTTTTATAGGGCTATCAGATTAATTAGGTGTAATTGTTTTCATTTTGAAAATTGCGTTTGTTATTTTTCGTAATTTTTTTTAGTAGTGTAACGGCCAGATTACGAGTTTTGCGTTAGGAGCTGTGCGGTGCTAACGAGCAGTTTTTTCTCACCGCTCACTTACCTACAGCGCTGGTATTACATGTTTTTACAACAGGCAAGAAGTGAGCGTAGAGCAAAATTGAGCTCCATACCGCACTCCACTACGAGCGCTGCTTAAGTGAGCGGTGAGTTGGTTGTACGTGTTCGTGCACGATTTCCCCATAGACATCAATGGGGAGAGCCGGCTGAGAAAAAGTCTAACACCTGCAAAAAAGCAGCGTAAAACTCAGTAACGCAGCCCCATTGATTCCTATGAGGAAACACATTTTATGTTTACACCTAACACCCTAACATGAACCCCGAGTCTAAACACCCCTAATCTTACACTTATTAACCCCTAATCTGCCGTCCCCGACATCGCCGACACCTAAATTATTCTTATTAACCCCTAATCTGCCGCTCTGGACATCGCCGCCACCTACATTATATTTATAAACCCCTAATCTGCTGCCCCAACATCGCCGACACCTACATTATATTTATTAACCCCTAATCTGCCGCCCCCAATGTTGCCACAACCTACCTACTAACTATTTAATAACTACCTAGCTAAAATAAATACAAATTGACCTGTAAAATAAAACCCAACCTAAGTTACAATAACACCTAACACTACACTACAATTAAATAAATTAACTAAATTAAATACAATTAAATAAATTAACTAAATTAAATACAATTAAATAAATTAAATAAATTAAATTAGCTAAATCACAAAAAACAAACAAACACTAAATTACAGAAAATAAAAAACAAATTACAGATCTTTAAAGGGACAGTCTAGGCTAAAATAAACTTTCATGATTCAGATAGAGCATGTAATTTTAAACAATTTTCCAATTTACTTTTATCAACAATTTTGCTTTGTTCTCTTGGTATTCTTAGTTGAAAGCTTAACCTAGGAGGTTCATATGCTAATTTCTTAGACCTTGAAGCCCACCTCTTTCAGATTGCATTTTAACAGTTTTTCACCACTAGATGGTGTTAGTTCACATATTTCATATAGATAACACTGTGCTCGTGCACGTGAAGTTATCTGGGAGCAGGCACTGATTGGCTAGACTGCAAGTCTGTCAAAAGAACTGAAAAAAGGGGCAGTTTGCAGAGGCTTAGATACAAGATAATCACAGAGGTTAAAAGTATATTATTTTAACTATGTTATGCAAAACTGGGAAATGGGTAATAAAGGGATTATCTATCTTTTAAAACAATAAAAATTCTGGTGTAGACTGTCCCTTTAAACTAATTACACCTAATCTAATAGCCCTATCAAAATAAAAAAGCCCCCCAAAATAAAAAAAACCCTAGCCTAAACTAAACTACCAAAAGGGCCTTTTGCGGGGCATTGCCCCAAAGTAATCAGCTCTTTTACCTGTAAAAAAAAATACAAACAACCCCCCCAACAGTAAAACCCACCACCCACACAACCAACCCCCCAAATAAAATACTAACTAAAAAAAAACTAAGCTCCCCATTGCCCTTAAAAGGGCATTTAGCTCTTTTGCAGGCCCAAAGCCCTAACCTAAAAAATAAACCCACCCAATACACCCTTTAAAATATCCTAACACTAACCCCCGAAGATTCACTTACTGGGAAGTCTTCACCCAAGCGGCAAGATGTCCTCAACGAAGCCGGCAGAAGTGGTCCTCCAGACGGGCAGAAGTCTTCATCCAGGCGGCATCTGCTATCTTGATCCTACCGGCGCGGAGCGGGTCCATCCTCAAGACATCCGACACGGAGCATCCTCTTCAAACGACGGCTTCTTCGTAATGAATATCACTTTAACTGACGTCATCCAAGATGGCATCCCTTAGATTCTGATTGGCTGATAGAATTCTATTAGCCAATCGGAATTAAGGTAGAAAAAATCATATTGGCTGATTGGATCAGCCATTAGGATTGAACTTCAATCCTATTGGCTGATCCAATCAGCCAATAGGATTGAAATTGCATTCTATTGGCTGATTGGAACAGCCAATAGAATGCCAGCTAAATCCTATTGGCTGATTGCATCAGCCAATAGGATTTTTTCTACCTTAATTCTGATTGGCTGATAGAATTCTATCAGCCAATCGGAATCTAAGGGACGCCATCTTGGATGACGTCAGTTAAAGTGATATTCATTACGAAGAAGCAGTCGTTTGAAGAGGATGCTCTGCGTCGGATGTCTTGAAGATGGACCCGCTCCGCGCCGGAAGGATGAAGATAGAAGATGCCGTCTGGATGAAGACTTCTGTCTGTCTGGAGGACCACTTTTGCCCGTCTGGAGGACCACTTTTGCCCGTCTGGAGGACCACTTTTGCCCGTCTGGAGGACCACTTCTGCCGGCTTCGTTGAGGACATCTTGCCACTTGGATGAAGACTTCTCCCGGTAAGTGAATCTTCGGGGGTTAGTGTTAGGATTTTTTTAAGGGTGTATTGGGTGGGTTTATTTTTTAGGTTAGGGTTTTGGGCCTGCAAAAGAGCTAAATGCCCTTTTAAGGGCAATGCCCATCCAAATGCCCTTTTCAGGGCAATGGGGAGCTTAGGTTTTTTTGTTAGGCTTTTATTTGGGGGGTTGGTTGTGTGGGTGGTGGGTTTTAGTGTTGGGGGGGTTGTTTGTATTTTTTTTACAGGTAAAAGAGCTGATTACTTTGGGGCAATGTCCCACAAAAGGCCCTTTTAAGGGCTATTGATTAGTTTAGTTTAGGCTAGGGTTTTTTTTTTTTCGGGGGGCTTTTTATTTTGATAGGGCTATTAGATTAGGTGTAATTAGTTTAAAGATCTGTAATTTGTTTTTTATTTTCTGTAATTTAGTGTTTTGTTTTTTTTGTAATTTAGCTAATGTAATTTAATTTATTTAATTGTATTGAATTTATTTAATTGTATTTAATTTAGTTAATTTATTTAATGGTGGTGTAGTGTTAGGTTTAATTGTAATTTAGGTTAGGTTTTATTTTACAGGTCAATTTGTATTTGTTTTAGCTAGGTAGTTATTAAATAGTTAATAACTATTTACTAACTATTCTACCTAGTTAAAATAAATACAAACTTGCCTGTAAAATAAAAATAAATCCTACTATTAGTTATATTGTAGCTATTTTTGGGTTTATTTTATAGGTAAGTATTTCGTTTTAAATAGGAATAATTTAGTTAATTATAGTAATTTTCTTTAAATTTATTTAAATTATATTTAAGTTAGGGGGTGTTAGGGTTATATTTAGGGGTTAATACATTTAATATAGTGGCGGCGACGTTGGAGACAGCAGATTAGGGGTTAATAATATTTAACTAGTGTTTGCGAGGCGGGAGTGTGGCGGTTTAGGGGTTAATATGTTTATTCTAGTGGCAGCGATGTCCGGAGCGGCAGATTAGGGGTTAAAAATGTTATTATAGTGTTTGTGATACGGGAGGGCCTCAGTTTAGGGGTTATTAGGTAGTTTATGGGTGTTAGTGTACTTTTTAGCACTTTAGTTTAGTTTAGTTTATGCTACGGCGTTGTAGTGTAAAACTCCTAACTACTGACTTTAGAATGCGTTCGGAATCTTCTCACTTTTTGGCCTCCCAGGACAGACTCGTAATACCGGCGCTATAGAAGTCCGATAGAAAAAAGGGTTTACAAAGTTTACGTAAGTCGTTTTGCGGTAAGGCCAAAGAAGTGTGTGATGCCCCTAAACCTGCAAGACTCGTAATAGCAGCGGTAGTAAAAAAGCAGCATTAGGACCTGTTAACGTTGCTTTTTCAGCTTAACGCAAAACTTGTAATCTAGCCGTTAGTTTTTTTTAATTGGTAGTTATTTTAATTTTAGTATAATAGTTATGTTAGGCTAATTGTTAGTTTAAACTTAGTTTTTTTTTTAATTTCACAGGTAAGTTTTTATTTATTTTAAGATAGGGAAATTGTAATTTTAATTTAAAGTTTGAGGGTGAAAGGTTTAGGGGTTAATAGTTAATAACTACTGCTTTTAGATGGCAGTACGGATCGTGTCGGTATAGGCTGCAAAGCAAGTATTTTAGCCTCACCGCACAACCTGTAATACCGGCGCTATGGAAATCCCCCGCAAAAAGTAATTTTTTTGAGTGCGGAATTGACGTTGCGTTACAGGCTAAAATGCTTGCGGTATAGCTATACCGACACAACTCGTAATGGCGGTGTTACTGTTTTTACGCTGAAATGGCCATTTTATCAGCTTTAAAACCGTAACGCAAAACTCGCAATATAGGTGATAGTTTGCCATCTTAACTGGCACAGGAAAAGTCATAGGGACCTTCCTGTCTTCTTAAACCCTGTCTAATTTAGGGATCTTAGGTTCCTCAGGGAGTTTAGCCTCTGGAACCTCTAGTGTAGACAGAACCTCCTTTAATAAAAAACGCAGGTGCTTAATTTTATTATTATTATTCTTTATTTATAAAGCGCCAACAGATTTCACAGCGCTGCCCATGGGTACAAGGATAAAAGTACAACGAAGAAACAATACAATAAGAGACAAAATTTTACAGACAGATACAGGGGGAATTGGGGGCCCTATTCCCGTGGGAACTTACAATCTAGATGGGTAGGAGGATGGGAAACAGGAGGTGGGGACTGCAAAGGTGAGAATGATGTTAGTGAGGAGATAGATGAGGGTAACTTGTTAGGTAAGTTTGTTAATAAGTCGGGTGATAAGCTTCCCTGAACAGAAAGGTCTTTAGGGAGCGTTTAAAGGAGGAGAGGTTAGGGGAAAGTCTGACAGCTCGAGGAAGTGCGTTCCAGAGGAGTGGTGCCGCACGAGAGAAGTCCTGTAGTCTAGCATGAGAGTGATGGTAGAGGTGATGGTAGAGGACACAAGAAGCAGGTCATTGTTGGATCTTAGGGGATGGCTGGAGTATATTTGTTGATGAGTGAGGACAGGTAGGGTGGGGCAGCAATTGGTGAGGGCTTTGTAGGTCAGGGTGAGAATTTTGAATTTAATTCTGCTGTGAATGGGGAGCCAGTGAAGGGACTCACAGAGGGGTGCAGCAGAAACAGAGCGTCTAGAGAGGTGGATTAGCCTTGCAGATGCATTTAGGATGGATTGAAGGGGAAAGAGGAGGGAGAGAGGGAGGCCAGATAGTAAGTTATTACAGTAGTCAAGTCGGGAAATTACCAGGGAGTGGATTAGCTGTTTAGTAGTTTCAGCACTCAGAGAAGTTTCAGAGAAGTAGGTTCGCTTAGCTAGGTGAAGGGCAGAGGTGTAGGAGTGAAGAATGAACTTATAGTGCATGAAAACCGGTTCAGAGCAGGATTTCCTCCAGGCACGTTCAGCAGTGTGGGAGCATTTTTGCAGGTGGCGTGTTTGCTGGGAGTTCCAGGGCTGGAGCTGACAACGTGGGGCTTTACGAAGTTGGGGAGGAGCGAGAGTGTCAGGTGCAGAGAAGAGGGTATTGTTATAGTGGGTTTTAGCAAGGTCAGGGCAGGATATCGTGGAAGTGTGGGGGAGGCGCATCTGAATAAGGTTGGAGAGTTGGGGAGGGTCTACAGTGTGCAGATTTCTACAGGTGCGGGGGTGAAGGGGGGAAGTAGGTTTAGCCTGTAAATTAAAGGTGAGCAGATGGTGGTCTGAGATGGGAAATGGGTGACAGGCAACATCAGAGAGAGAGCAGATATAGGAGAATACCAGATCAATAGAGTGTCCATCGCAGTGGGTAGGGAATAGGGTGGATTGTGAGAGGCCGAAGGAGTTAGTGAGTGAGAGAAGTTTAGAGGCAGCAGGGGCAGATGGGTTGTCAATGGGGATGTTGAAGTTCCCTAGGATTAGAGCAGGTGTATTTGTAGAGAGAAAGTAAGGAAGCCAGGCAGCAAAGTTGTCAAGGAATTGGGAGGTTGGTCCAGGGGGGTGATAGATAATTGCCACTCTGAGAGAGAGAGGGGAGAACAGGCAAATGCAGTGGACTTCAAAGGAAGAAAAGGAGAGAGATGGAACAGGGGATAGGTACTGATAGGAGCAGGAGGGAGAGAGTAAGATGCCAACACCGCCACCTTGTCTCTCACCTGGCCTAGGTGTATAGCTAAAGTGAAGACCACCATGAGTGAGAGCAGCAATGGAAGCAGTGTCAGAGGAAGATAGCCAGGTTTCAGTAATTGCTAAAAAGGTTGAAAGCGTTGGAAACAAACAGGTCGTGCACAGTTGTAAGTTTGTTACAGACAGAGCAAGCATTCCAGAGGGCACAAGAAAAGAGAGGGGATAAGCGCTGCGGGTTAATAGAGATGAGATTGTTGGTATTGGGTGACCTAGGGTTTTTGCAGTGTGAGAGCGAGATTGTAAAAAAGTGTGGTGATTGCTGCAGGGCCAGGGTTAGGAAAGACATCACCAGCAGCAAGCAGTAGTAGCAGTGAGAGAGACAGAAGGTGAGAGTGAGATTTGTAGGAGCGGATATGATTAGACACAGGAGAGTTAGAGGGGGAAGTGTTTCTAAGGAAACAGAGTAGTTCATGAGAGGACAGCATAGGGGATGAGAGAAGGGAGGGTGAGATATAGTTAGTGTGGGGGTTGTTATAGGGACATTCAGTGATTTTTAGGAGACGGGCAGACAGTGAGAGCAGAAAAGACAGAGCATTTTGTAGAAGAATAGTTGTTACGTTTACCTGTTAGTGGCACTGCAGTTTCCACCTCCAGTTTCTAACTCCAGTGAGTAACTGTGAGCTACTTGTAACAGAGAGTTACAGCTCAATGAGCCTTAGGCCTGCTCTATATGTAACAGTGAAAAGAAATGAACTGATTCTGAGCAGCTGTTACAGGCAGTTTTAGCTAGCCAGGAGTTACACTCTTGCAAATTAGAGGGGGGGGGGGGGGCAGGATGTATTAAAGTTAGACAGTATCTGATACAATGATTAAAATGATTACAGGTAGACAAAGTGGAGACAGGAAATGGTTACCAGGGAGTCTAGCACAAATTAAAGGGGCGATAAAAAGCAGTCAGGGAGGCAGAAGCAGGAAGACATACCAGGGAATTCTAGCACAAATTAAAAGGGCATTTAAAAGCAGTCAGGGAGGGAGAAGCAGGAAGACATACCTGTAGAGAGATGAGATGAAGTAGGATTAGAAGCATGTGGATATTGATCCAGTGAGTAACTCCGCTATTTGTAACAGAGAGCTACTTAGAATCAGAGAGCCACGGCTCAATGAGCCTTAGGCCTGCTAAATCTAAAGGAGGGTTCCTCCGCTGAAGGAGGTTTAAAAACTGAAGTCTCTGACTCAGAAAGTTCACCCTCTGAAACTACAGAGGTTAACTCATCCTCGGATAGCTGGGACATAATAGCTAAATCTGACAAATATTTAGATGACTCTAGGTCAGGAGAACTATGTTTAACCTTTCTCTTGCGTTTGCTAGAGTGAGGTAAGGCACTCAGGGCCGCAGACACCGCCGATTGTAACTGCGCGGTAAAGTCTGCAGGAAAAAAGCCCCCTCCAGATGGAGGATTAGTTGAACTGCAGGGAACTGCATGTGGAGTGGGTAGTGTAAAAAGGGTAGTAATTTCTCGGGACACAGATTCCTGAGAAGTAGACGGCTCAGAAGGGCTAATAGCGCTATAAGTAATAGCAGGCTTGTCTCCCCCTTCTTAGACTTTAGAACAGTGTTTAGGCAAATGGAACAAACCACAGCTTCCTCACAATATAAACAGGAATTATTCATCAGTACAGAAGGACCAGAACCTTCTAATGTAATATCACAGTGCTCAATAGCTAAGATATATCCATGGAAGGACAGACAAAAAACGGCACCTTTATAATCCCAATGGCTGAGGCACTCAACACCTCCTAAACCCAGATAGCTAACAGTGAAAAGGCTCTTCTTAGTAGTGATGTTCGCAGCAGGATCGTAGGAAATTGAAAAGACCACACCCGGTCACGTGGTGCGTAGGACAGGACTTCCCTTGCTATGAAAAAGGTGCTACGCTATTATGAGCTGCGCAACACTCAAAAACGAAAGTGAAACCTGTTTGTTCCAAGCCAAAGCACACAGTCTATGAGCCCAAAAAACTCTCACAATAAAGCAGTTATAAATAACCCCTTGCCGTTCAAATAATCTCCCTGAAGGAGATATTAACCCTTGATCCTATTGAGGCATAAAGGAGCCACACTGTGACCCTGTATAGCAAAAAGTGTATATATAAAACGGTCTTACCCTCCAGGATCCATGCTGTGGAACAGACACAGCCTCTCAAGTGTGACAATCTTGCAGCGACGCCTCTGACATGGACTCGAGTGTGTAACAGCAAGAAGTGAAACTCGTCAACACTGATTGCTCAGGAGCTGTTAGCGACAGTCTGGATGGGTTTCTCAGAAAAACTTTCCCTGCATCTCCAGACTCTAACTTTCATCAATACTCTCACTGAGAGGTTGATTACTTAAAACTCCAGTCCTTTCTCGAAGGGAACATACCCATTACAGGACTAGCCAAATTTTCTGCCACCTACTATAGTGACGAAAGGCAAAGATTGACTAACTGGGGATACAGGAAGTGGGAGGGGTATTTAAGCATTTGGCTGGGGTGTCTTTGCCTCCTCCTAGTGGCCAGGTGTTGTATTTCCCAACAGTAACATAGAAACATAGAAACATAGATATTGACGGCAGATAAGAGCCATAGGCCCAGCAAGTCTGCCCCACCTTACCTAACAGTATAAACTTATCTAGTTCGTAGGATAGCCCTATGCTTGTCCCATGCATTTTTAAAGTCCCCCACAGTGTTTGTTGCTACTACCTCTTGAGGAAGTTTATTCCATAAATCAATCACTCTTTCTGTAAAGAAGTGCTTCCTCAAATTACTCCTGAATCTACTACCCTTTAGCTTGAGCTCATGACCCCTTGTTCTTGAATTTTCCATTTTATGTAAAATACCCACAGCCTCAGTTTTACTAAACCCTTTAATGTACTTGAAAGTTGCTATCATATCACCTCTTTCCCTTCTCTCCTCTAAGCTATACATATTTAGGTCATTGAGCCTATCCTGGTAAGTTTTATTTTTTAGACCATGTACCATTTTGGTAGCCCTCCTTTGCACAGATTCAAGTTTGTTAATATCCTTCTGAAGATATGGCCTCCAGAACTGCACACAATACTCAAGATGAGGCCTAACTAATGATCTATAAAGTGGCATAAGAACCTTACTATTTCTGCTGCAAATACCTCTACCAATACATCCAAGCATTCTGCTAGCCTTACTCGCTGCCTTACTACATTGTTTACTAAGTTTTAAATCATCTGAAATAATAATTCCCAAGTCCTGCTCCTCGTCTGTAACAGTCAGTAAAGTGTCATTGAGTCTGTAATTAACATTTGGATTTTTCTTCCCTAAATGCATTATTTTACACTTTGCTGTGTTAAACTTTAGATCCCAGTCGTTTGTCCAATCCTCCAATTGTTGTATATCACTTCTCATTTTGTCTACCCCCCCTGGAACATCCACTCTGTTGCAAATTTTTGTATCATCTGCAAAGAGACATACTTTCCCCTGTAGCCCTTTGCTGATATCGCAGATAAATATGTTAAACAAAACAGGCCCCAGAACTGACCCCTGAGGAACACCACTAGTAACAGCCCCCTCTGCTGAATGAACTCCATTTACTAAGACACTTTGTTTTCTGTCCTTAAGCCAGCATTCCACCCAGTTCACAATTTTTGAATCTAGACCAAGGAGATATAGTTTGTGAATAAGTTTATTGTGTGGGACGGTGTCAAATGCTTTGCTGAAATCTAGATATGCTACATCAACTGCTCCTCCCTTGTCTAATACTTTTGTTACATAATCAAAGAAGTCAATTAGATTAGTCTGACATGATCTCCCTGAAGTAAAACCATGCTGATTTTGGTCCTCTAAATTGTTTGTCTTTATGTAAGTCATAATTCTTTCCTTTAAGAGGCTTTCCATTAATTTCCCTACTACTGAAGTTAAACTAACTGGCCTGTAGTTGCCAGATTCTTCTCTACTGCCCTTTTTATGAAGAGGTATTACATTTGCTATTCTCCAATCATCTGGGACAGCTCCTGTTAATAGTGACTGATTAAACAGATCAGTTAATGGGACAGTTAGCACTGAACGAAGTTCTTTTAAAACCCTTGGATGAATATTATCAGGACCCACTGCCTTTGTAACATTTATTTTTGATAATGCTAACAAAACCTCATCCTCTGTAAAAAGATTACTGTTAAGCTTGTTTCTATTTTGCATAGCATCCCTTAATGTAGACATTGTATCTTCACAATCTTTAGTGAAAACAGAACAGAAGTAATCATTGAGACAGTCTGCAATCTGCTTATCTCCTTCTATTATTCTACCATCAACTGATTTCAATTTTACTATTCCTACCTTATTTTTTCTTCTTTCACTGATATATCTAAAGAATGTTTTGTCCCCATGTTTTACTGACTGTGCTATCTTCTCTTCTGCATCAGCTTTAACCTTCCTAATTAACTGCTTAGTCTTTTTTTGTTGGAGTCTCCATATTTTCATATCATCATCTGCTTGTGTGTGTCTGTAATTTTTATAAGCTATCTTTTTTGTCTTTACAGCATGTGCTACTTCTTTGGAAAACCAAATTGGTTTCCGCTTTCTTTTACTTTTACAGACATGTCTAATACAGTGTGCGGTTGCATCTAAAATGGCACCTTTCACAAATTCCCACTGTTCTTGAACCCCTGTAATAAGATTTTTCCCCTTTAAATAGTTTTTTAGGTATTCTCCCATTAATGAAAAATCTGCCGTCCTAAAGTCTAAAAGTAAGGAATGAAGTTGGAAGGAAAAAAATACCATGAGAACAAAGCGAGTTTGCTACTTGAACATTTTTTTAGAATGATATGCTCTGTCTGGATCACAAAAGAACAATTTGGGGTTTCATATCCCTTTTATGTCCCTTTAAATTACAGGAAAGAGGGCAAATAATATAATGAAAGTATATTGCTAAGCTGGTTTACTGTTTTACTAAACATTTATTTATAGCATTCTAAAAGTGTGTACTGTCCCTTTAAACAGTGGGTGTCACCTTTTAGGACTGTAAGACATATTAGTTTTGTCTGAATGGAGCAAACTATCTCTCAGGTGCAACTACAGAAACAGATGTAACAGCCTCAGTCTCTTTTTCCTGTCAATATATTATCTGTCAGAGAAACAAATCAATAAAGATGGCACTGTCACAATGTAGTTTAATTAAAAGACCAGTCTGTGTCACTTCCAGACTGCTCTGGCAGCTCCCTCTGCAGCATAAGACATAAACCCCATGCGATCCCCTTAACAAGGGCACAGTGAAACGCCGTCATCGCTGATGCTTACGGGTACAGAAATTAATTTTATTTTCAGTGCTTTAAGCAGTGTTTAATCTCCTCTGACAAAAAAAACTACGCATTTCATATTATAGAAATTGAAGGTTTTGAATTCTGCAAATGAAACTACTTAGCATGCAGTTACTCCGGTGTCTTTCTAGCAGAATTTATTTGACTTTTCATATTCACAATGAACTCCCAAGCACTTGATACAAGGACATTAATGACTGGTTAGATAATGCATGCCCCCGAGGCAACGACATGGAGAAAGCTCATTAACCTGGCTGCTGCATGAGTGACATCTCATATCTTATGGCAGAAAAGATACAGTAACTGGGCACAATGGGAACTTTGTCATTTCTATAGACTTCAGGCTAGGGAGAAAAAAATCTGCCAAAATGGCTGAAATTACGCTTGTACCATTAAAATGACTTATTGCTCACAAAGACATCTCAATATTAATAAAATGAATATTTTAACATGGGGCAGACAATGCCGACAAGCCGTCATGTAAGACAATAAAAGACAAATGCTTCAGTATTTTGCACAAAATTAAATGAATCTGTCTTCTGTTAATTTTGTCCGGTCTAATGACAGAAAAGAAACAAACTAATAACTTTTGATTTACACCAAATCGTTTATCTTATCTGTTGTACAGAAGACTCAGTGGGAGCTAAATTAGTTATGGGTATTAGCATTTAAGTTAAAGGGACGGTCAACTCAACATTATTATAAAATGTTTAATGGGATGCACTCCTGAGAGAGGAGAGTATCCTATAGCCTACCAACCATGACCCTGCAACATGTGATTGCTTAAATCACTGCAAGATCTCATTTATAACTGTCCCTAACTGACCAGAGCAGAGGAGTGTAGATACAACTTGAAAGGCTATTCAAGGGTATTCAATAAAATGCAAAACAATGTCAATTATTCTAACAAAATGACAGTTTCAAACTATGTTAAGTAGACAGTAAACACAGTAATATTTTCATATAAAATGTTTAGTTATGCAGAGTAAAAAAAATGCTTTCAGTATTTATTTTCCACACTTTTAATGTACTTTGAAAATTGTGGCTTTTCTAATTTTCCAAACTGAAAAAGGACCCCACAGACTTATCAAGGCTAACCCGGCTACATAGCTTTCCCTAATTCGCATTAACAGATGAAACCTGTAAAACAATGCACTATATACTAACACGACTGTGCTTAGCTTTGTCTGCTGCAGACTCAATGTCAGTGGTGAGTGGAGTTTAGCTATATATACAATATTTTGTAATATGATATATATTTTAACACATACATCATTCCAGCATTTATCTAATGTCTCTTTAAGGTGCAAGTGTTTCTCACCTCCATCTTGAAATTTGCTCAGCCTCTCTAGGTAGGAAGACATGGGACTCTGTACAATGTCTAGTATGGCCAGTAACGTCCTCGTCAGTCTGAGCAGTTCACTAAAACTGTAGAATCCAAAATAAATGAGATTCCGTGCCAGATGTACAACCTGCGGCAAATAAAAGTGTGAGAAAAAGTCAAATTAGCAGAGAAAGGAATTAAAGATATAGGGCAGATTACGAGTGTAGCGCAAATTAACGCTCCAGCTTGAATGTTAATTGCACTAGAAGTAAGATTTTTGCGCTCGTCGGTTTGCGCTTGCATTATGAGTTGAAAGTAAACTTTTTGCTCTCTGTGCTAACCTGATGAGTGCAAAAATCGCGTGCGCATTCACATATTCACCAATAAAAGTCAATGGAGAAAATTTTTTTTTTTTGAGCGTATATAACTTTTGTGCAATATTTTATTTTAATCATTTTTATTAGATGGTGTTAGTATGAGTGTAACTGTACTTTGTAATGTATTTTTTATGTTTTTTGCAACTTTTTAGTTTTGCAAAACAGTTAACCAGAGCTCTGAAGTCGCTGTAGTCATGCTTGTGTAAATCGTGATTGCGCTAAAGCGATCGCATTTACTTTCAACTCGTAATATGAGCGTTAAGCACGACGAGTGCAAACCCTCAGGATATACCCCTTATTCGCTCCACTCATCTGGCCCATAAAGTTGTAAAGTGGCCTGTGTAGGAACATGTCATTTATCAAGTAATCACAAGTATAAACTTATCTAGTTCATAGGATAGCCTTATGCTTATCCCAGGCATTAGTTAGTACATAGGATAGTATTATGCTTATCCCAGGCTTTAGTTAGTATGTAGGATAGCCTTATGTTTATCCCAGGCATTAGTTAGTACATAGGATAGTATTATGCTTATCACAGGCATTAGTTACTATGTAGGATAGCCTTATGCTTATCCCAGGCATTAGTTAGCATGTAGGATAGCCTTGTGTTTATCCCAGGCATTAGTTAGTATGTAGGGTAGCCTTATGCTTATCCCAGGCATTAGTTAGTATGTAGGGTAGCCTTATGCTTATCCCAGGCATTAGTTAGTATGTGGGATAGCCTTCTGTTTATCCCAGGCATTAGTTAGTATGTAGGATAGCCTTATGCTTATTCAGGCAGTAGTTAGTATGTAAGATAGCCTTATGCTTATCCCAGGCATTAGTTAGTATGTAGGATAGCCTTATGCTTATTCAGGCAGTAGTTAGTATGTAAGATAGCCTTATGCTTATCCCAGGCATTAGTTAGTATGTAGGATAGCCTTATGCTTATCCCAGGCATTAGTTAGTATGTAGGCTAGCCTTATGTTTATCCCAGGCATTAGTATGTAGGATAGCCTTATGCTTATCCCAGGCATTAGTTAGTATGTAGGATAGCCTTATGCTTATCCCAGGCATTAGTTAGTATGTAGGATAGCCTTATGCTTATCCCAGGCATTAGTTAGTATGTAGGATAGCCTTTTGCTTACCCCAGGCATTAGTTAGTATGTAGGATAGCCTTATGCTTATTCCAGGCATTAGTTAGTATGTAGGGTAGCTTTATGCTTATCCCAGGCATTAGTTAGTATGTAGTATAGTCTTATGCTTATCCCAGGCATTATTATTTTTAATGATTTCTATTTTCTGGCATTTCCTGCAGATTTAGTTAGCTGTACGGGTCATCATGTATCTGTCTATTAAATATATACACATATGTAAATATCTGTGCTGCCCACTACAATTGTGCTAAATATAAGTTTAATGAATCTAGACCCCTTATTCATATTAATGCACAAGTGCAAGATAATAGAATTATTCCAAATCATCAGTTTTGCACTTTATCAACATCCTTTGTGCGTGGAATTTGATGTGTCCAACTGTCCATTTCAGTGCCGAAATAAAGTGTAAAACTCGTGGTCGTGAAAACTTAAAATAGATCGGAGGCTGGAAAAGTACAGATAAAAGGGATCGGAAGAATTGGAATTGACCGCCTTATTTTTAACCATATTCGTTTATGAGCAAGTTTTCTCTGTGAAAAAAATCACAAAAAGACAAAGGCGCCTCCTGGTGTAATACAGTTGGTGAAAGAGATTTGTTAGGTTATCAAAAAGGTACTCACAAGTGGAGCAGCACCCAATTGTGCTAAATCAAACAGACTGGGAACTCACCGTGTCCCAGCTCACTGACACTGCAAGGAAACTGGTTTCTCCAACGTCTTGCCGGACTGACAGAGCTCAGACTCTCACAAAGAGGTTTACATAAAACCAAATTTTATTAATAAAATAAAAATCTCATTGTCTCATGACACTAGATATTAAAAGAACAAGCAACGCGTTTCTCAGACTGCTGTCTGTTTCATCAGGCTTCATCAGGCAACTGTATTACACCAGGAGGCGCCTTTGTCTTTTTGTGATTTTTTCACAGAGAAAACTTGCTCTTAGATCCTGATTTCCCTGACAAAGCAGCTGACTCCAGTCATCATCTGTGTTCCTGATCATTGATCATCCTGGTATTTGATCACATTCATCATTTGGGACTATTCCCACCCCGATTGGGACATTTACCATCTATATAACATTGCAGAAGAAGACTTTCAGGAATTTCTTATTACTGTATTTGCTATTATTTGTGTTGTATCCTATGTTTCTCATAGTCCCATATTTATAAGAATTGTTTATTTGTTTACATTATTCCGTATAGTATATTTTATTATAGTTATTATATGTAATATCTTGTTCTCTTCTCTCTTAGCCTATTTACATAATAATCATATAAGGTCCTGTGCGCCCCCTAGTAGTAACACACCCTTAGTGTTACTGATTGTTTCATATTCGTTTATGGAATCTAACCCTCTAAATGCATAATCTAAGTCATGCACCAATGTGCTTCTACTCCAAATAAGGGTAAAGCTAGTTAGCCAATCAGGAGTAGACATTTGTAATAATGGTTCAATTATTTGGATAAGCACAGGTGTGTGAAAGTAGCTAATCTGTTAGCAAATGAATTGCTTTAATGAAATAGACTCTTTGGATGTCTATTTAAAGAGACTGTCAGCTTTGGCAGTTACACCGCTGTCTGAAGCTGGCTGTGAATAGCAAGGGAAGGGTTAAAGCTGAACATGTCACATAACATCAATAATATCAAATTGCAAAATAATCACTCAAACACGACAAATACCTCAAATGTGAGTTTATTTTTTTCCTTGTCGCCAAATGGAAAAGGCTGGTTCACCACTTCCTTCAGGTACTCCTCAACAAACTCCATTGTGAGAGCAAACTTCCTCTTCATCTCATCCCTGGAGGAGTCCGTAAATGAATCGTAGCTACAAAAGTGACAAGAAAACAAAATACAAGGTTGGGACCCGATATCTGGGGGTTTAGCACATTGAGATATTAATATAAAATACATAATTATGCACAGGAAAACAAGTCTGCAGTCTATAGTCATCATTCGTTTTGCCCCTTTTGCTGTAATTTAGTTATGAAATTATGGATTTTTTTCAGTCCTTAAAATCGAAGAAGTGGATGTCAGACATTAGCTATGCCACATATCTGTAGCTCATCTGTAGTTTGTAATATAATCATTTCTGCTGAAGCCAAAGAAAGCCCAGTAATCTTCATCCTCAAGTACAGGTCGTCTCCTCTAAAAAATAAAACTTGTGGGAGGAGTTTGACCATTGAAAAACAATTGTAGCAAGCAAGGTGTTCATGTGTTCTAATAGCATTCAGAGTCTGACATCTTAATATGGAAGACTGCAGAAAATGTTTTTACAAGGTGTTTACTGTCCCTTTAAAGTGCCATGAAACACGTTGAGATCTGTGCATATCCTAAAAGGGCTAATAAAGTAAAAATAGTTTGCATATTTATTTTTTATTTTTTAATTACTGGCAAGTATTTTAAAATAATTTTCAAAAATAAGCAAAATTACTTAGCTATGCTGTCTGGAGTAGTCTGCTCCACCCCCTTATCATTGTTTAGCATCAGAAACACAGGCATTGTATTTCAACTGAGTTCACAGCAGCTTATTTGCTTCTAGACATGCTCCAGCAGATAATGAGTGTTAAAGTCTTCATTCTACCAAATCAAGGGTGGATATAGATACAACCATAGAAAAAAATGTGTGGGGGGAGTTAAGAGCTTTACAATTCGTAAACTTAAAAGAAAGGGTTAATCGAGGCACTGCAGTATAAACATGCAGGAAAAGTACATATTATATTTTGTCTCTGTCCCAACTTGTTTTATGTCCCTTTAACAACCAATATATCCGCAAACCATTACAAAAACAATACACGCACAAACCACAAGCAATCAATAGCGAAACATTCCAGCTTCTATAAACTGAAAATATTTAGTATGTCCACAAACTAGAAAACGTAATGCATCGTTGTACCGGCATGCTGAGAACAATCGGCGCATCTGCACAGTGCAACAACCAGCGTATCCACAAACCTGGCACATTCAATCCCTTTACAAAATAGAAACAATCACATTGGAAGTCTATTCCATACATTCAACAACAAAAAAAATGCTCCCTGACATTTCTCCTGAATCTGCTGCCCTCTAATTTAAAATTGTGACCTCCGGTTTTGCTATTTCTTTTTTTTTGGAAAATGCTTTCAGCTTCCACTTTATTAAGTCCCTTATATATTTGAAGTTTTCTTTTTTCTTTTTTTTTCTTTTTTTTAAATATCTCTTTATTAGTCACCAACAATGTTCAATACACATAGTTCCATCTTAATGTCACACATGACCAAAAAACTAAAACTTAGATGCAGTCTTAACCAATCCCTGGGATAATTAGTATTTTATATATATATATATATATATACAGGGAGTGCAGAATTATTAGGCAAGTTGTATTTTTGAGGATTAATTTTATTATTGAACAACAACCATGTTCTCAATGAACCCAAAAAACTCATTAATATCAAAGCTGAATATTTTTGGAAGTAGTTTTTAGTTTGTTTTTAGTTTTAGCTATTTTAGGGGGATATCTGTGTGTGCAGGTGACTATTACTGTGCATAATTATTAGGCAACTTAACAAAAAACAAATATATACCCATTTCAATTATTTATTTTTACCAGTGAAACCAATATAACATCTCAACATTCACAAATATACATTTCTGACATTCAAAAACAAAACAAAAACAAATCAGTGACCAATATAGCCACCTTTCTTTGCAAGGACACTCAAAAGCCTGCCATCCATGGATTCTGTCAGTGTTTTGATCTGTTCACCATCAACATTGCGTGCAGCAGCAACCACAGCCTCCCAGATACTGTTCAGAGAGGTGTACTGTTTTCCCTCCTTGTAAATCTCACATTTGATGATGGACCACAGGTTCTCAATGGGGTTCAGATCAGGTGAACAAGGAGGCCATGTCATTAGATTTTCTTATTTTATACCCTTTCTTGCCAGCCACGCTGTGGAGTACTTGGACGCGTGTGATGGAGCATTGTCCTGCATGAAAATCATGTTTTTCTTGAAGGATGCAGACTTCTTCCTGTACCACTGCTTGAAGAAGGTGTCTTCCAGAAACTGGCAGTAGGACTGGGAGTTGAGATTGACTCCATCCTCAACCCGAAAAGGCCCCACAAGCTCATCTTTGATGATACCAGCCCAAACCAGTACTCCACCTCCACCTTGCTGGCGTCTGAGTCGGACTGGAGCTCTCTGCCCTTTACCAATCCAGCCACGGGCCCATCCATCTGGCCCATCAAGACTCACTCTCATTTCATCAGTCCATAAAACCTTAGAAAAATCAGTCTTGAGATATTTCTTGGCCCAGTCTTGACGTTTCAGCTTGTGTGTCTTGTTCAGTGGTGGTCGTCTTTCAGCCTTTCTTACCTTGGCCATGTCTCTGAGTATTGCACACCTTGTGCTTTTGGGCACTCCAGTGATGTTGCAGCTCTGAAATATGGCCAAACTGGTGGCAAGTGGCATCTTGGCAGCTGCACGCTTGACTTTTCTCAGTTCATGGGCAGTTATTTTGCGCCTTGGTTTTTCCACACGCTTCTTGCGACCCTGTTGACTATTTTGAATGAAACGCTTGATTGTTCGATGATCACGCTTCAGAAGCTTTGCAATTTTAAGAGTGCTGCAACCCTCTGCAAGATATCTCACTATTTTTGACTTTTCTGAGCCTGTCAAGTCCTTCTTTTGACCCATTTTGCCAAAGGAAAGGAAGTTGCCTAATAATTATGCACACCTGATATAGGGTGTTGATGTCATTAGACCACACCCCTTCTCATTACAGAGATGCACATCACCTAATATGCTTAATTGGTAGTAGGCTTTCGAGCCTATACAGCTTGGAGTAAGACAACATGCATAAAGAGGATGATGTGGTCAAAATACTCATTTGCCTAATAATTCTGCACTCCCTGTATATATAGAATATTTGAAGTTTTCTATCATGTCACCTCTTTCCTTTCTATCCTCTAAACTATACATATTTAGGTCACAGAGTCTTTCTCTGTATGTTTTATATTTTAGACCATGTATCATTTAGTAGCCTCATTTGGACAATTTCTAGTTTATTTATATCTTTCTGAAGATCTGGGCCTCTATTTATCAAAGTCTGGCGGACCTGATCCGACAGTGCGGATCAGGTCTGCCAGACATCGCTGAATGTGGAGAGCAATACGCTCTCCGTATTCAGCATTGCACCAGCAGCTCACAAGAGCTACTGGTGCAACGCCGCTCCCTGCAGAATCACGGCCAATAGGCCGCCAGCAGGGGGGGTGTCAATCAACCCGATTGTACTCGATCGGGTTGAATTGTGGCGATTCCTGTCCGCCTGCTCAGAGCAGGCAGACAGGTTATGGAGCAGCGGTCTTTAGACCGCTGCTTCATAACTGGTGTTTCTGGCGAGCCTGCAGGCTCGCCAGAAACACAGGGCCTCAAGCTCTATCCGGAGCTTGATAGATAGGCCCCCTGGTCTCCAGAACTGTACACAGTATTCCAGATGAGACCTAACTAATGATCTGTAAAGTGGCATAAGAACCTTGCTATTTCTGCTACCAATACCTCCAGTACAGTTCCTCTTTAGTAACAGTCAGTAATTTACCATTGAGACTTAAATTGGCCTTTGGGTTTGTGGATCCAATATGCATAATTTTTCACTTGGTACATGTTAGATCCCATTTATTTGCCCAGTCCTCCAGTTTTTTGTTCCAGTGTTTTAATATAATTGCTCATTTGATCAAACCCCCCCCCCCCCTGGAACATCAACTCTGTTTCCAAATTTTGTATCATCAGCAAACAAGCAAACCTTACCCTGAAGCCCACTTCCAATATCACTTATAAAAATGTTAAACAAAACAGGCCAAAAAAATGACCCTTGGGGAACACCACTAGTAACTGACCCCTCATTTGAATATAGTCCATTAATTAAAAACCCTCTGCCTTCTATCCTTAAGCCAGCATTCTACCCACATAACCTTAGCATCTACTCCAAGGCAATACATTTGTAAATATGTTTGCTGTGTGGGACAATGTCAAATGCTTTGCTAAAGTCTAAATACGCTACATCCACAGCTCCTCCTTGGTCTATTAATTTAGTTACATGGTCAAAGAAATCAATTAGATTGGTCTGACATGATCTTCCAGCAGTGAAACCATGCTGGTCCTTTGTCTTCCAAGTTGTTTGTCTGAAGGTAAAACACGTCTTTCCTTTAAAAGAGTTTCCGTTAATTTCCCTGCAATTGAGGTCAAACTGATTGGCCTATCATTAGCAGAATCTACCCTACTATCCATTTTTATGAAGAGGGACTACATTGGCAATTTTCCAGGCTTTTGGAACAATTCCTGTTAACAGTAACTGATTAAATAAATCAGCTAATGGAGTAGCTATTACGTATGGGAGTTCTCTTAGAACCCTTGGATGAATATTATCTGGACCCCCAGACTTATTTACCTTTATTTTTTATCCTACATTTCTAAGGAAAGATGGCAGTTTTGCGCACACATGGAAAACAATCTTATTGTTGAGATCTTTTATGGAAAACGTATTAGACAAGCAGTTTGCATCAATTAATAAAGTACATAAGGTACCTTGCAGCTTAAAAACAAGTCAGTGGAGGCGTGTCCAGCAACCATCATGGCCGGCAGCAAAATTATTATCGGAGCAAGCAGCACTTGAAAAACCACAGTTTTCCTGTTAACCTCAGGCATATAAAGACAATTTTACTAAGAAAAATCCCTCACCCGTTCCTGAGTCGATTAATATCTACCTACTAAGAAATACTCTCGCTATACCAGACGCAACGTCAAGCTTTCTGGCGCCACTTAAGCCCGCAGGCCTACAAGAATTCCTCCCCCCGTGCTGGGGGTTATCAGAACAACACCTATTAACACAATCTAAATTGAGGTTCTCGGGTTACTTAAGCAGAAATAGAGGTGGAACATTATACAATGATAGCGGTTCTACTAGCCAAACTTGAACATAAAATGCTCACATGCTTTAACCAACTCTCGATTTTGTCGGGTCTACACAGCACAGAGGAAGATGAGGAATTGCCTCACAATGCGGAGCGTCAGACAGCCGAAGGTAATTAACCTTCCCACTGAACTCTATACCCCACAAAATCCAATACAGGAGCTCAATGAAGTAAGCTCTAGGAAGCCGAACGGCAAACAAATAGGAAGAGAGATACCAGCACAACTCCAGATTCTATTACCCCCTCTACAACTTTGAATAAAACAGCTCCGAACAAGACCTTAACTAAAACCTGAGTATATAAGGCCAATCTCCCAGGTAACGATTAGGATATATGCAATGCTCAGGATACAAGCATACCAAACCTATTGCTATGGAGGAGGGTGAGTCATAATGGTTATCCCTTGGATCATCTCAAATTATGGCAGCCTACAATCCACACACTACCAGACTTTTTAAGCTTCATTCCTGAGGCACCAGGTCAACGTAGACTAGGTATAGGATGAACGCCCCATATACAACGGGGAAATGCAGAGTCTTTATTGCCTACCCCTGTGTCAGGGTTTTTTCCCTCCTTTGTTTGCCATTTGCTGCTGGCAGCCATTTTACTCAACTCTCTTGCTGACTCTGGTGCATACTGTGTGATGCTGCTCATTTCCTGCACTTCCTTTTATGGCCAGACTGGTGTTCATCATCAGTGGGATCCAGCTTTCCTTCTCTTCGGCATCACCCTCAATCCAATGGGGCTGTGGAATGGTCTAATCAAGCTCTGGAACAGTTCCTCCGTTGCTATGTCTCAGATCACAACAATTGGTCTGAACTGTTACCTTGGGCAGAGTTTGCTCGTAATAGTGCTATTAATGCTTCCTCCAAGTTATCCCCGTTCATGGCGAATTATGGGTTTCAACCATCCTTGTTGCCCGATTCATTCATGTCTCAGGGTATTCCGGCTTTGGAGGAGCATCTCCGGCAACTCCGTTCCACGTGGGTGCAGATTCAGGATTGCCTTCATCGTTCTATGCAGCACCAAAAGTTCCAGGCCGATCGTAGGCGTCTGCCCGCGCCTTCCTACCAGGTTGGTGAGAGAGTTTGGCTGTCCTCCTGCAACTTGCACCTTCGTGTGCCTTCCAATAAATTGGCTCCCTCTTGAAACCATTAGTTTGTAATCGGTTTACCACTGTGTTGCCTCGTCCCCGTCCAATCTTTGTTGACAACCATGAGGATGTTTATCACTGTGTTGACAACCATGAGGATGTTTACCACTGTGTTGACAACCATGAAGATTTTTACCACTGTGTTGCCTCATCTCCGTCCAATCTTTGTTGACAACCATGAGGATGTTCATGCTCCCGCCCTCCTCCGTGCCTTCCATGCCCGTTTCCCAAATAAGCCTTTTGTCCTCCCGCGGGGGAGGGGTTGGTGAGGGAAGGGTACTGTGAGGGTTTTTTCCCTCCTTTGTTTGCCATGTGCTGCTGGCAGCCATTTTACTCAACTATCTTGCTGACTCTGGTGCATACTGTGTGATGCTGCTCATTTCCTGCACTTCCTTTTATGGCCAGACTGGTGTTCATCATCAGTGTGAGACAAAATGCAGTCTCAGAATTGTGATGTCATCACTTATTATTTAAAGGGCCTCTGTTCAGTATGCTTTGCCCTTGCATTGTCTCAGAGCTGTTTGTGAGGAGCTCCTGTGTATTACCTGGCGGTCTGACATCCCTCCTGGTTCCTGATCCCTAGCTTGTTCCCGACTCTGCTGTTCTCCTTTTTCCTGATTCTGGCTCGTCTGACTTCTCGCTTTGGCTCCTGACTCGGCTCGTCTGACTATTTGCTTTGGCTCCTGACTCAGCTCGTCTGACTACCAGCTCCGGTTTTGATTCCTGGCTTGTTATTTGTTTGTGGACTTTTTATTATTTTTTGCTATTAATAAAGGTGTGATTATTTTTGCACTTCTCGTCTCAGTCTGTTTCCTGGCACCCTGACGTAATGGCAAGGGCCATGAATTCTGATGGTGCTAATAATCCATCTTTACCTGCCATAATTTCCAGGATGGATGAACAGGATCACCGCTTGGATCAATTTGCACTAGCCCTGCAAACCCTGCTGACTCGCACTGCACATTTGCACCAAAGTGTCCCGCTAGTTATGGCTGCTCCTGTTTCCGCTGCTGCACCTAGTCCTACCAGGAGCATGTCCGGTTCTGCACCTCTACCTCAGCGATATGGAGGCGATCCTAATCAGTACAGAGGGTTTTTGAACCAGGTGGGCATTTACTTTGAGATGTTACCTCAGGAGTTTCCCTCTGACAGAGCTAAGGTGGGATTTCTCATCTCGTTACTCTCTGACACAGCTCTTGCCTGGGCTAATCCCTTGTGGGAGACTAATAAACCTGTGATTTCAAATTACCCTGAATTTGTGGCCTCCTTTCGAAGGGTATTTGATGTTCCGGCTCGCTCCTCCTCTGCTGCTAAACGACTCATGTCCATTCAGCAAGGTACAAGATCTGTTGCTCAGTATGCCATTGAGTTCCATACGCTTGCCGCAGAGGTAGGTTGGAACAATGAAACCCTTGTTGCCGCCTTCTTTCATGGGCTCTCTGATGCGATTAAAGACGAAGTTGCTGCCAGAGATTTACAAGAGGATCTCGAGGCATTGGAGTCTTTTTTGATCCTAGTTGACATCAGACTCAGAGAGATGCCCTCTTTCAAGGAGCGCTTGCGGAAGCCTCCTGTTCCATTGTGTCCTACGTGTTCGTTCCCACCCATGCCTCCCTCTCCTCCCATGTCTCCTGGTCCCGAGTCACCAGGTACTGCTGAGCCGATGCAGTTGGGATTCACGCGTCTCCCCGCGGCGGAGAGGGCCTTTAGGAGGAGGAAGGGGCTCTGCCTCTATTGTGGGTTACAGGGCCACCTTTTGAAGTCTTGTCCTACACGGCCGGGAAACGCTCACACCTAAGGTCCTGTCGGGGGTAGATCTTGGGAGGTTTATCCTCGTCCCCGGAACCGCTAAAGGAGAAACCTTTGGTCACGGTTGTCCTTTCCTGGGTGGACTCCTCCATAGTCACTTAGGCTCTTGTTGACTCCGGTGCTGCGGGCTATTTCATTGACAGTGCTTTTGTATCAAACCACTCCATTCCTGTTTTGCCTCGGTCCGTTCCGCTTGCTACCCACACTCATTACTCAAGAAACTGCTCCTTTATCCATGGCTGTTGGGGCTCTCCATTTTGAAACCCTCCAGTTCCAGGTGATAAAGTCTCTGCATTTTCTGGTTGTTCTGGGTTATCCCTGGCTCCAAAAGCACAATCCCAGTCTCGACTGGCGCAGGTCCGAAATTTTGTCATGGTCTCCGCAATGTATTTCCACTTGTCTTCGGAAACCAGCTAAAGTCTTGTGCACTTCTTCGGTATCTCAAATGCCAAAGGAGTACCGAGAGTTCCTAGACGTTTTTGACAAGGTGCGTGCCAGTACGTTGCCTCCTCACCGGTCTTACGATTGTGCCATAGACCTGCAACCCGGAGCCATTCCTCCTCGGGCCGGGTTTACTCTCTGTCTGTTGCGGAGAATTGTGCTATGGAGGAGTATGTTGCCGATGCTCTGTCGCGGGGCATCATTCGCAAATCCTGCTCTCCTGCAGGGGCTGGCTTCTTCTTTGTGAAGAAAAAGGGCGGCGAGTTAAGGTCATGCATCGATTATAGGGGTCCAAATCGTCTTACCATTAAGAATGCTTACCCTATTCCGCTCATTACGGAACTCTTTGACCGCCTCAAGGGAGCTACGGTCTTTACTATACTTGATTTGAGAGGAGCGTACAATCTCGTTAGGATCAAGGAGGGCCACGAATGGAAAACAGCATTTAACACCAGGAGCGGGCATTATGAGTATCTTGTAATGCCCTTTGGCCTATGTAATGCTCCTGCAGTTTTTCAGGAATTTATTAATGATGTCCTACGAGATATGTTGCAACAGTGTGTTGTGGTGTACTTAGACGACATCCTCATACACTCAACCACACTTGAGGCTCATCGTTCTGATGTTTCACGGGTTCTTCAGACACTACGTGAGAACGGCTTGTTTTGTAAACTCGAGAAATGTGAGTTCCATCAGACTCAAGTAACCTTCCTAGGTTATGTTATCTCCGTTGCAGGGTTCTCCATGGATCCTGACAAGTTATCTGCAGTTTTGCAGTGGCCTCGCCCAGTTGGTCTTCGGTCTATTCAACGTTTTTATGGGTTTCGCCAATTACTATAGAAAGTTTATTAAAAACTTTTCTTCCTTGGTCAAACCTATCACAGACATGACCCATAAAGAGAATGATCCACTCCATTGGTCACCTACTGCCATTAAGGCCTTTGATAGTCTTAAAACTGCCTTTGCTGCTGCTCCAGTTCTGGCTCATCCTAACCCTGTCCTGCCTTTTGTTCTTGAGGTTGATGCGTCTGAAACTGGAGTAGGTGCCCTCTTGTCTCAACGTCCTACGCCTGACGGTTCCTTGCATCCGTGTGGTTTCTTTTCTAAGAAATTGTCTCCAGCGGAGTGCAATTATGAAATTGGAGACAGGGAATTACTGGCCACAATTTTGGCACTCAAAGAATGGAGGCATCTTCTCGAGGGTACTAGCGTGCCAGTGCTCATTCTTACTGACCACAAGAATTTAACTTATCTATCTGAAGCAAAACGTTTGTCGCCCCGACAGGCCAGATGGGCGCTATTTTTGTCTTGGTTTAATTATGTGGTCTCCTACCTGCCTGGTAGTAAGAATGTTAGGGCTGATGCCCTCTCTCAACAATTTTCGCCTCTGTCCAAGGAGGAGTCTGTACCTACTCCAGTTATACCTCCTGACCATATTTTGGATAATATACATACTAATTTGACTTCTCCCTTGGGGGAGGAGATCCTGGCTGCACAAACCAATGCACCTCCTGAGAAACCTAGTGGTAAGTGTTTTGTTCCTGAGAATCTTCGAACTAAACTTTTGCACACTTACCACTATCCTAAAGCCGCAGGTCACCCAGGCAGGAACCAAATGATTTGGTCTGTCACTCGACAATTCTGGTGGCCAGGTATTCGTTCTGATGTTGCTGCGTATGTTGCCTCCTGCTCAGTTTGTTCACAGAATAAGACTCCTCGATGTCTTCCTGTGAGTCTTCTTCAACCTATTAGTAATGGTGAGTCTCCTTGGACACATCTTTCCATGGACTTCCTTGTCGAGCTCCCTGTTTCCAATGGCAATACTGTTATCCTTATGGTGGTTGACCGTTTTTCTAAAATGTCACATTGCATTCCCTTGAAGAAGTTGCCTACCGCTCAGGAGCTTCCTTCAATTTTTGCCCTGGAGGTCTTCCGTTTACATGGGTTACCCAAGGAGATAGTGTCGGATCGGGGTAGCCAGTTTGTCTCCAGATTTTGGCGTTCCTTTTGTGCTCAAATGGGGATCCAGTTTTCCTTCTCTTCAGCATCACCCTCAATCCAATGGGGCTGTGGAACGGTCTAATCAAGCTCTGGAACAGTTCCTCCGTTGCTATGTCTCAGATCACAACAATTGGTCTGAACTATTACCTTGGGCAGAGTTTGCTCGTAATAGTGCTATTAATGCTTCCTCCAAGTTATCCCCGTTCATGGCGAATTATGGGTTTCAACCATCCTTGTTGCCCGATTCATTCATGTCTCAGGGTATTCCGGCTTTGGAGGAGCATCTCCGGCAACTCCGTTCCACGTGGGTGCAGATTCAGGATTGCCTTCATCGTTCTATGCAGCACCAAAAGTTCCAGGCCGATTGTAGGCGTCTGCCCGCGCCTTCCTACCAGGTTGGTGAGAGAGTTTGGCTGTCCTCTCGCAACTTGAACCTTCGTGTGCCTTCCAATAAATTGGCTCCCTCTTGAAACCATTAGTTTGTAATCGGTTTACCACTGTGTTGCCTCGTCCCCGTCCAATCTTTGTTGACAAACATGAGGATGTTTACCACTGTGTTGACAACCATGAGGATGTTTACCACTGTGTTGACAACCATGAAGATGTTTACCACTGTGTTGCCTCGTCTCCGTCCAATCTTTGTTGACAACCATGAGGATGTTCATGCTCCCGCCCTCCTCCGTGCCTTCCATGCCGTTTCCCAAATAAGCCTTTTGTCCTCCCGCGGGGGAGGGGTCGGTGAGGGAAGGGTACTGTGAGGGTTTTTTTCCCTCCTTTGTTTGCCATGTGCTGCTGGCAGCCATTTTACTCAACTCTCTTGCTAACTCTGGTGCATACTGTGTGATGCTGCTCATTTCCTGCACTTCCTTTTATGGCTAGACTGGTGTTCATCATCAGTGTGAGACAGGATGCAGTCTCAGAATTGTGATGTCATCACTTATTATTTAAAGGGCCTCTGTTCAGTATGCTTTGCCCTTGCGTTGTCTCAGACCTGTTTGTGAGAGCTCCTGTGTATTACCTGGCTGTCTGACGTCCCTCCTGGTTCCTGATCCCTGGCTTGTTCCTGACTCTGCTGTTCTTCTTGTTCCTGATTCCGGCTCGTCTGACTTCTCGCTTTGGCTCCTGACTCGGCTCGTCTGACTTCTCGCTTTGGCTCTTGACTCGGCTCGTCTGACTATTTGCTTTGGCTTCTGACTCGGCTCGTCTGACTACCAGCTCCGGTTTCGATTCCTGGCTTGTTATTTGTTTTGTGGACGTTTTATTATTTTTTGCTATTAATAAAGGTGTGATTATTTTTGCACTTCTCATCTCAGTCTGATTCCTGGCACCCTGATACCCTGCCTTGTCTCCCTCTGGACCAAGCTACTAAGCTGGAAGTTGAAAACTGTTCCTGTGTTGTCATCCATGGTTGTATGTACTTTCTTATTGCCATCACTGACTTAGAGATTGCCCAACATCTATATTTGGAGGATTCAGAGTCGTTGTTTTCTCTTTTTTTACGTTACACAGTTAAAAGATTTTATAAGTTGAACACTATGGTCTGATCGTTAATTTTAGCATAGAGGCGTTCTCCCAAGCATGTATATATTTCATCCTCCCTCATCTGACACACAAGACTCAATGTATTCCCTGCTGTACGGATGGTCATTTAAATTGTACTCTGTAATATGTGACTTAACATGTCCTTCTATACACTGTTTGAGTATTGAGGCCACTATTCCTCCCTATCTGAAAATATAAAATGTACCAATGCGTACCTTGTCTATAAGAGCTCTAACACAGATAGTATTATGCCCTCCTCACTCACCCCCCCCCCCACCCCATTATCTCTCTATCAACATCTTACATTTCGCAAGGAATTGGTTGTCTCCGTCTAGAATTAAATCTGACCATACTTTTCCACATTGTACCTTATGTACTCATATCTACATTATGTCAATTTAGACTGACTAGATAATTGAATTGACAACTGGTCCAGCTCCTACCAGTCATCAGACTCAGGCAGCTTTTACACTTCTGACAATCACATAGAGAACATCAGAGCCATTTACATAAATGTTTAGTCACAACTATAGATTATTTCATCATCACATCATCCCTGCAGCAAAAAGAGTCATAAGTTTTCACAACTTAATATATTACACTTATCTTACAATAGACCAACTCACCATGATTTTATATAGCCTCCCCTAGCTACCTATATCTTCTGAGAACCTCAACCTATCGCTCTAGCCCGCTGTCTTTGAGCATTATTATAAACTTAATATCACTGGAATCTTCTCAAAATCTATACTTTGTATTATATTCCAAGGACTTAGATTGGAAAATGTACCATATACTTTATTTGTAATATTATTCACTGATTTTGATATACTATTATGGAGGTCCAATTACCATTTGCTATATATACTGTACTCATATTCTAAGGTCCAAGAGTGGCCATGTCAAAATCTAATCTCCCTCACTAATGACTCACTAGCCTAGACAGGTCCAAGAGTGACCCTCTGAGAAATGAGGGATACATTCCCTAAGTTAAAAAAATGAGGCCTCATTGGTATATGTATAGACATCGCTTATGACACGTATAACAGTTATGACTTATCTATTTAGTCACCTTTTTATGTACAAACAGTTAAGACTGAAAGTATATTACGCAATAGTCTCAACTATATATCTGTAGTGCATATCAGAGAAATGTAAATGACGAGTACACCTACAACTCATGCGATCTATTGTTATTTTGTTCTATTATTGTTATTGGACATGCCTTCATTGTTGTGTTTGCTTATTACCTCAATAAAAAATTAAACCCCACACACTGACAATTTGCAGAATGAGGAGGGATTTGCTCGATTAAGTAAAATAATATGAAGTAACTACTAACATTTTATTATACAGTGGGGAAAAAAAGTATTTAGTCAGCCACCAATTGTGCAAGTTCTCCCACTTAAGAAGATGAGAGAGGCCTGTAATTTTCATCATAGGTATACCTCAACTATGAGAGACAAAATGTGGAAACAAATCCAGACAATCACATTGTCTGATTTGGAAAGAATTTATTTGCAAATTATGGTGGAAAATAAGTATTTGGTCAATATCAAAAGTTCATCTCAATACTTTGTTATATATCCTTTGTTGGCAATGACAGAGGTCAAACGTTTTCTATAAGTCTTCACAAGGTTTTCACACACTGTTGCTGGTATGTTGGCCCATTCCTGCATGCAAATCTCCTCTAGAGCAGTGATGTTTTGGGGCTGTCGCTGGGCAACATGGACTTTCAACTCCCTCCAAAGGTTTTCTATGGGGTTGAGATCTGGAGACTGGCTAGGCCACTCCAGGACCTTGAAATGCTTCTTACGAAGCCACTCCTTCATTGCCCAGGCAGTGTGTTTGGGATCATTGTCATGCTGAAAGACCCAGCCACATTTCATCTTCAATGCCCTTGCTGATGGAAGGAGGTTTGCACTCAAAATCTCATGATACATGGCCCCATTCATTCTTTCATGTACACGGATCAGTCGTCCTGTTCCCTTTGCAGAGAAACAGCCCCAAAGCATGATGTTGTCACCCCCATGCATCACAGTAGGTATGGTGTTCTCTCTCCTCTAAACACGACAAGTTGTGTTTCTACCAAACAGTTCTACTTTGGTTTCATTTGACCATATGACATTCTCCCAATCCACTTCTGGATCATCCAAATGCCCTCTAGCATACTTCAGACGGGCCCAGACATGTACTGGCTTAAGCAGGGGGACACGTCTGGCACTGCAGGATCTGAGTCCCTGGCGGCGTAGTGTGTTACTGATGGTAGCCTTTGTTACGTTGGTCCCAACTCTCTGCAGGTCATTCACTAGGTCCCCTGTGTGGTTCTGGGATGTTTTCTCACCGTTCTTGTGATCATTTTTACCCCACGGGGTGAGATCTTACGTGGAGCCCCAGATCGAGGGAGATTATCAGTGGTCTTGTATGTCTTCCATTTTCTAATTATTGCTCCCACAGTTGATTTCTTTACACCAAGCTGCTTGCCTATTGCAGATTCAGTCTTCCCAGCCTGGTGCAGGTCTACAATTTTGTTTCTGGTGTCCTTCGACAGCTCTTTGGTCTTCACCATAGTGGAGTTTGGAGTGTGACTGTTTGAGGTTGTGGACAGGTTTCTTTTATACTGATAACAAGTTCAAACAGGTGCCATTAATACAGGTAAGGAGTGGAGGACAGAGGAGCCTCTTAAAGAAGAAGATACAGGTCTGTGAGAGCCAGAAATCTTGCTTGTTTGTAGGTGACCAAATACTTATTTTCCACCATAATTTGCAAATAAATTCTTTCCAAATCAGACAATGTGATTGTCTGGATTTGTTTCCAAATTTTGTCTCTCATAGTTGAGGTATACCTATGATGAAATTTACAGGCCTCTCTCATCTTCTTAAGTGGGAGAACTTGCACAATTGGTGGCTGACTAAATACTTTTTTTCCCCACTGTATTTTCAGATAATTCTGTTGTTCTAAGACACTGTATCACGGTCAACCGTACAAATTCACTTTATAACTTGCCCCTAGCTTTGGTTACTTTATTACAATAGGAGGTTGGAATACTCCACATTAACATTATAATTTGTGTCATCCCATGAACATGGACGAAAGTCATCTATACTCACTCATGGATGCTTATCCGCGTGGGAATCTCTGTCCACAATCTGGCATATTTTACAGGAACTACAGATTCTTGAGGGTCCCTGTCTACATGAATATGAAGCATGAGACGGCAAAAGGAAGCCCGGAGGTCATAGGGGAGAGACTCGTCAGACATACAACGTAGTATTAGGTCAACAGACAGCTGTGTAGAAATCTGGTTGATGGCAAGATATTGACGATCCAAACACATCCTGGCAAAGAGGTTTAGCTGATACCTGTATGGACACATAATCTGTAAGATCTGGGTGACAATAAGGTTATGTATCGAACAACAATAGGATATGTTGATTTAATTACAGCTTATAAATATTATATAATACATTACAAAACTAGCAATAAACTGAGAAATAGGTGGTATTATAAGCAACAGTCAGAAAATATTAAAGGGACAGTCTAGTCAAAATTAAACTTTCATGATTGAGATAGGGCATGCAATTTTAAACAACTTTCCAATTTACTTTTATCATCAAATTTGCTTTGCTCCCTTGATGGTATTTTTGAAAAGCTTAACCTAGCTAGGCTCAAACTGATTTCTAAACCGTTGAAAACCGCCTCTTAGCTCAGAGCATTTTGAAAGTTTTTTACAGTTAGACAGTGTTAGTTCATGTGTGTCATATAGATAACATTGTGCTCAATCCCATGGAGTTATTTAGGAGTCTGCACTGATTGGCTAAACTGCATGTCTGTCAAAAGCACTGAGATAAGGGGGCAGTCTGCAGAGGCTTAGATACAAGGTAATCACAGAGGTAAAACATAGATTAATATATCTGTGTTGGTTATGCAAAACTGGGGAATGGGTAATAAAGGAATTATCTTTCTTTTTAAACAATAACAATTCTGGTGTAGACTGTCCCTTTAACTGTCACTTTATTTTTGCTTATTTGCTTTTATTTAAATGTGGTTTATTCTGTTATATACAAGGAGGTGTTACATAAAGAATAAGTATTGTTTACAAATTATTTTGATTTCTAACATTACTATATGCCATAATCAGATAATATGTAGCCTGATTTGGGTAGTGTTGCTGCTATTCAGTTGGCACATGAAAGGATAATGATAAATGTGCATTGATGGATACTGTGACATATAACAGAAGGGGCTGCAGGTGGAAGATGCAAGATTTGTGGAGAATGTGGATTTTATGACTGAGGAAGAGAGCGTCGGTAATTAGAACTCAGGGAACCTGACACAGGAATCTGATTGACAGTGAAGTTATATTGATGACATTTTAACCTGTGTGGTTGACTTATATTGTTAAAAGCTCGGGTTTGATATACTGATTGTAAGCTTATGGGAAACATATTAGCCCGTTAACTACTTTAGGGGTTCCAAACAATTTTTTTATTTAAATTTTATTTAACTGTTTTGATTGTTTATTCCTCAGGGGTCTCTCATCTGACATATCCTTCTTTCTCTTGATACACAAGGTATAAATAGGGATGGGCCGATGGTGAATTTTGATGTTTGAACTGTGGAAAGATTGTTCCATTTGACTTTAGAATGTTTCTATAGAACGAATTTCAATTTAATAACATAGAAATAATAATATGCAGTTACACATACTTACACTGAAGTCTTTGTGAAGCTGCATTCCAATAATATCCTTATATGTAAATGTTATATTCCATATTTGAAACTTAAGGGACATGAAACCCAAAATTGTTAATTCAGGATTCAGATAGAAGATGTAATTTTAAACAATTTTTTAATTTACTTCTATTATCTAATTTGCTTCATTATCCTGGTATCCTTTGTGAAGATGCAGCAATAAACTACCGGGAGCTAGCTGAACACATTGGGTGAGCCAATAATATGAGTCATATACTTGCAGCCACCAACCAGCTGTTTATGAGCCTATCTAGGTATCCTTTTCAACAAAAGATAAGAGAACAAAACAATTTAGCTAATAGAAATAAATTGGAAAGTTGTTTAAAATCATTTGCTCTATCTGTATCATACATGACAAAATTGGATTTCATGTCCAGTGTATCACTTTTTCATGTTTGCAAATTAAACAAACATTTGTTAACAAGGGCATAAAACATCTTCTGTTTTTGTCCCTAGAAAGTCCATGAAGCTACTTCTGTAACCTAGGTGGTTTTTAAAATGCTGCAAATTGCCGAAACTCGCTGTATGATTTGCAGCATTTGCAGGTATTTGCTTTTTGGGCTCTGTAGGTAACGCAGGACATGCACATATTCTACACAAAAGAGCTGTCCACCATTCATAGATTTAACAAATATGCATATGTTAGTATGAACAACACACAGGAAATGTAACACAAAATGGCATATTTTGTCCTGTACCTAGGGCAGTAAATTATAAGTGGTAATTCGGTGACATAATACTTTAACACACCTACGCTCTCCTATTATTTTATTTACTACAAACCAATGATCCCTTGACGTCTCTTGGGGGCACATATCCCCTCCATTTGTCCCTGGTGCATAGCTTGGGAGTATAAATAAGATAAGAGCTAAAAGTCTAGGGATTATTATTATCAGTTATTTGTAGATCCCCAACAGATTCCGCAGTGCGGAGAAGAAGCACATTTCCCAGTGCCTAGGGCAGCACAAGTTTAGCACAGCTGCTAAACAAATCTAATTGAGCCATTTTTTATACAAAAGTTAACTAACACATTTTTTATTATAGTTTAAGCATTTTCTATTTGACATAGATAATATATAGGATCCAGTGCCACACCTGTAATAATTAATGACTTCTAGGTCAGCTTTGGTCCCTTCTTTAGCTTCCTGCGCCAGGTGCCTTATAGCTTTGCCATGTGGTTCCTTATTGCTGTCAATCCAGTACAGCCAGACCTCCTCCTCGTCTATATCATCAGTCAGAACGGAGCACTCTAAGAGGTTATCCATCTGCGTGCTGACCAGCCTGTGAGGATAAAAACATCAGCACCAGGTACTATTGTGCTCAGCAGAGGAGACCTCTATCCCATTACCGGCACTTACTTAGTCTGAATGAGAATGTCCGCATTACCCGGGCTGAGCATGAATTTACAGATGAGCTCCTGGGTAACCGGGATCGCTGTGGTGTTTGACACGCACAAATCTGACAAATAATCCAGGAACCTTAGACACAAGAAGAGGGACCATGAGATGATGCATTTGTCACACTCGCTACTTTATCACATAAAATCTGCAGATTGTGACAGTAAAATGTTTTTTTATTATTTCAATCTATCAGTCACAAGGCAAATACACGTGCAACAATACACGTGCAACAATACACGTACAACAATACACGTACAACAATACACGTGCAACAGTTATTCTACTGTACTGTAAATAAACTCTCAGATTATTATATGAATTGCACAGAAGCGTATACAACACAAATACACGTGCAACAATACACGTGCAACAATACACGTACAACAATACACGTGCAACAGTTATTCTACTGTACTGTAAATAAACTCTCAGTAATATATTAGTCTAATGAGCCTATTATTATTATTATTATTATTATTATTATTATATGAATTGCACAGAAGCGTATACAACACAAATACACGTGCAACAATACACGTACAACAATACACGTACAACAATACACGTGCAACAGTTATTCTACTGTACTGTAAATAAACTCTCAGTAATATATTAGTCTAATGAGCCTATTATTATTATTATTATTATTATTATTATTATATGAATTGCACAGAAGCGTATACAACACAAATACACGTGCAACAATACACGTACAACAATACACGTGCAACAGTTATTCTACTGTACTGTAAATAAACTCTCAGATTATTATATGAATTGCACAGAAGCGTATACAACACAAATACACGTGCAACAATACACACAACAGTTATTGTGCTTGTTGTATAAAGTATTCTAGACTCACTGTGCTGTAAATAAAAAACAAAGAATAGGGAGCGCCACATAGATAAATTCACTGGAAAGACTTAGCTGTGCAAAATAAAAAATGTAGCAAAATGTACAGTAATAAGTTCAACAAATAATAGTTTGTATATAAAAAGCCTTTATCAAGGGATACTGAGTCATTTTAGGATAGTGGAATCCTCTGTGTGATGTGCAGCTCCTCCTTATCACACTGGTGTGATCTCCATGGCTGACAAAGCAATCCCAAATAATCTGCAAGACAGAGCAAATGGAGTGCAGCATAAAGAACACTAGCGTGGTAGTGGTTGATCTGAGCCGGCTTTACAGAGCAGCGCCACTTGAGAGACACGGTCTCCGTTTTTTACTTTTAAGTGAATCACAAGTTTTAACACTTGGGGATAGTACCCTCACTCTTCCGTGCCCCTATTATTGGAACTATTGGGAACCTGCTTGTGAGCACTTCCAGCCAAAGACAGGTGTGGACTTTTGGAGGGGTTAAATGGAGGTTTGCTTTTGCCCCACGGTTCCAAGAGAATCATCTATATGTTTACTGACACATAGCTCATACGTTTGAGGTTACCTTTGTGAGTGTAATACTTTATTTGTTTTATTAAAAGTTGCTGAACTTTACATCTACACTTAGATCACCGGTGGGTTTTTTTTGCTGCACTCCATTTGTTCTGTCTTGCAGATTATTTGGGATTACTGTAAATAAAAGATCAATAACATATCAGTTTAATGAGCCTTTTATTATTATTCTATGATTTGCGCAGAAGCGTATACAAGGCTGCTGAGCAGATCTAGGGCGGCATATCCCCAGCTCAGGGCTTGTGCGCTGCGACTCAATTTAATTGTGTTTAACCTCTTAGATAAAATTATCGTTACAGTGCAATAATAATATGTGTAGCAAGAATCAGTGTACAGTAACCATACCCCAGTGTGCATGCGCTAGACAGACCCCAGTGTACATGCGCTAGACAGACTCCAGTGTGCAGGGTCTAGACAGACCCCAGTGTGCAGGCGCCAGACAGACCCCAGTGTGCAGGCGCTAGACAGACCCCAGTGTGAATGCGCCAGACAGACCCCAGTGTGCAGGCGCTAGACAGACCCCAGTGTGCAGGCGCTAGACAGACCCCAGTGTACATGCGCCAGACAGACCCCAGTGTACATGCGCCAGACAGACCCCAGTGTACATGCGCTAGACAGACTAGAGTGTGCAGGCTCTAGACAGACCCCAGTGTACACGCGCTAGACAGACCCCAGTGTACATGCGCTAGACAGACCCCAGTGTACAGGCGCTAGAAAGACCCCAGTGTGCAGGCACTAGACAGACCCCAGTGTGCAGGCGCTAGACAGACCCCAGTATGCAGGCGCTAGACAGACCCCAGTGTACACGCGCTAGACAGACCCCAGTGTACAGGCGCTAGGCAGACCCCAGTGTACAGGCGCTAGACAGGCCCCAGTGTGCAGGCGCTAGAAAGACCCCAGTGTACAGGTGCTAGGCAGACCCCAGTGTGCAGGCGCTAGACAGACCCCAGTGTACACGCGCTAGACAGACCCCAGTGTACAGGCGCTAGACAGACCCCAGTGTGCAGGCGCTAGACAGACCCCAGTGTGCAGGCGCTAGACAGACCCCAGTGTACAGGCGCTAGACAGACCCTAGTGTGCAGGTGGTAACTAGAACCCAATATACAAACAGTAGTCAGTTCCAAGAAAGTTGCAATAACCACCAAGAAAACAGTATAGTAGAGAGAGAACAGACAGTAATTTTGATATGTAGTGGATATTCATAATGTTAACGTTGTTGTTTAATTCAGAGACGAGATAGACAGACAGACAGATAGATGATAGACAGATAGATGATAGACAGACAGAAAGATGATAGACAGACAGAAAGATGATAGACAGACAGAAAGATGATAGACAGACAGATAGATGATAGACAGACAGATAAATGATACATAGACAGATATCCCATATGCAGTAAATGGCTTTAGGATATTTATTTAGTCTCTGTTATTAGTGTTACACATTTGCAGACATTTACTAGATAACTTACAAGCTGATGAGTCATTACACATACATCGCAGACCTATAAAGGGTGTAAAATAGAGGGCTATTGGCGACTGACCTCGGCTCTCTGTTCCTTCTCAGCAAACTAACAAATGTTTCTATTTCTTTAGCCGTGATGTGTTTCTCCAGCAGCTTTCGGTTATTGTGTAACAAAGCCGTGATTGTGTCTTCTGCCAAGATATCGTATCCAATCTGCGACTGCATCACGTAGAAATGCTTAGCGATGTATTCCTGGAACACAGAATAATCAGGAGATATTAGCCGTGTGCCCTGGTGCTGTGATATTAAGACAATATCAGTAATTTCAAGAAACAGAGGGGTGGCTCAGGGGTCATGCCATTGCCCAGACCGGATGACCCTTATTTATATCTCACATGAAACTACTGTATGTGACCTCAGGGTGCTTGCAAGCACTGCAATGAAAAAAGTTATTATGCTAAGGAATGAAACAAAACAGAGATGGCAAGCATGTGACGGACTCACACAGAGAATTCAGCTCCCTAATCAAACTCCCAGAATTCAAAGCATGACTGGCACATACAAATATATCTTATACCAGCAGTGGTAAAGTTATTTACACACATTACTAAAGTCTGTATTATCTCCAGAAGAAAAGGAGGTGCAAGCCCAAATTCATCTGCTCAGAAAGTGATAAAAGAGCACAGCTTCAGCATATTCAAAGCTTTTGAAACAAACACAAAGTGTATAATTGGTCTGCAGGAAAGAAGCTCACTGGCTGAGAAGAAAAACGTCAACATAACAATTGGTGGATAGTGGCACACCTACAAATTATTTCTCAGTACAAAAATATACGTTTTTGTTTAAATAAAACAAAATGATATGTATATTGAACATTGTGTTTTGAATCATGATTTAAATTTAGCTAAATAAAATAAAAATGCTTAAAAAATATAATCACACACACATATATATATATATATATAAATAAAAGGGAAAGGAAACCCAAATTATTTATTTAGTGATTCTGATAGAAAATACAATTTTAAACAACTTTCCAATTTACTTCTATTATCTAATTGGCTTTATTATTTAGGTATCCTTTGTTGAAAGCCATAGCTAAGTAGGCTCAACACTAGACTGCTAATTCCCGATTGGTGGATGCACATAAAAAATGTGCAGGCACCAATCAGCAAATAGAAATCAGGTGCTGAACCTACTTAGCTATGCTTTTCAACAAAGGATACCAAGAGAATGAAGCAAATTTGATAATAGGAGTAAATTGGAAAGTTGTTTAAAATTGCTCTCATGATTCTGACAGAACATGCAAGCAAATTAGGTTTCCTCCCCCTTAAAGTTACGACATAGCTGTATATAAAAGGTGATGTGGCTGAACATATTCCTGCTGACAGTATTTTCTACATATGAACCAAGCAAACACTATTTACATGTCGCATTGCAATATTAGTTTTTCCTATAAATGACATTGAATGTGCTAATTCTATACAAACTCTGTATCGAACGTGAGAGAGGCGCTGATTAACCTGGTTTTTCCTGTAGTCTTGCTGCGAATGTCTCAGGACCCTGTAGCAAAGACGAAGAATATATTTGTACGGAGCGTATCTCTGATCCCCGAGGTCTTCCAGCCGAAGCATTGAACCTTCTCCCGCCTTGTCTTTGAAAGGAGCCTTAAGAATTCCGAAGATCTGCGGAGATCATACAAGTTACTAAAGTCACACAGCACTGATCGGAAGATTAACAAGGATTTCTTTATTCAACTGCAAGTTCCTAACTGAAACACGTACCAGGTACTGCAAGGATTCTTTAGATGTCTAATAAGTTGGTTATTTAAAAGGAATAAGAAACACTTTGGGACTATACTATAGAATAAAGGGACATTCTCTCTCATAATTCAGATACAGCAGACTTTTCAGTTTACTGATATCAAATCATTTGCTGACCAAGCAGCAATGCGCTACTGGGAACTAGCTGAACACATCTGGCAAGCCAATGACAAGAGACAAATGTATGTAGCCAGTTAGCAGCTAGCTCCCAGTAGTGCAGTGGTGATGCTGAACATATGTATATATGCCTTTCCACAAAGTATTTCAAGAGAACAAAGCAAATTAGATAATAGAGGTAAATTGGAAAGTTGTTTAAAATATCATGCTTTATCAGAATTATGAAAGTTTCATTTTGACTTTACTGTGCCTTTAATCATACATAGTAAAAAATAATAATGTCTTAATTTTCTTGCATTTTCAGTTGTGGGGGGTTTTCAATTTTGGGAACTGGTAATGCACATGGTAAACTTCACAAACCTAAACCTGCTACATATCTGTCCCTAATTAGCTTCAGCAGAAGTGATAAGTTATTGCAAAACAAGGTAAGGTTTGTTAACAACATGACAGTGCCTGGCTTCATCTATTACACGAACAAATCGTCCAGATTGGCTCCTATAAATAATGAAAGTGGTGGGAGAGTTTGGCCCTTGAAAAACAACTATAGTTAATGTATTAAGAAAAAGTTCAGACTTAAAGGGACAGTAAAGTCAAAATTAAACTAATGATTCAGATAGGGCATGCAATTTTAAACAACTTTCCAATTTACTTTTATCATCAAATTTGCTTTGTTCTATTGGTATTCTTTGTTAAAAGCTAAACCTAGGTAGGCTAATATGCTAATTTCTAAGCCCTTGAAGGCTGAATCTTATTTTAGTGCATTTTGACAGTTGTTCATAGCTAGACAGCGCTAGTTCCTGTGTGCCATATGGATAACATTGTGCTCACTCCCATGGAGTTATTTATGAGTCAGAACTGATTGGCTAAATTACAAGTCTGTCAAAAGAACTGAGATAAGGGGGCAGTCTGCAGAAGCTTAGATACAAGGTAATCACAGAGGTAAACAGTATATTAATATAACTGTGTTGGTTATACAAAATGTGTAATAAAGGGATTATCTATCTTTTTAAATAATTACAATTCTGGAGTAGACTGTCCCTTTAAGTGATAAGTTATTTTGTGACGAGACTACAGAGAAGTCACTACAATATGTTTATGCCCCTTTAGAGCTGAAAACACCAGCTAATGCACCCGTTTATTTTCCCTACCTACAGCCATGTGCCAAGAAACCCCTGCTCACTCCAGCGCTAATCCAACCGGCTTGTACGAAACACACACAGAATCCACAGATACTGTTCTTGTATGATACTAGGCTCTACTGGCTCCTACACACATTGTGTTTGTGTCAGATAACTAGCTTTATGAAATAGAACTTTATGCCTCATTAATTAGATTATTTTTTTTTTTTTTTTAAATAAAAATACACAAAGGCTACACTAAATTTCTAGGGAGAATAATCAACTTTAAAACCCAGCTCATCAGTGATCTTTTTTTGTTTTGATCAATTTCTCTATGCCAAAAAATGCATCTAAGGAGCTTACAATTGAGTCATAGAGGCTCTAAAAACACTGTAATTATACGATTTTTTTTAAAGTCTTACAAAGAAATAACATACTAGGTCAGTTTATAAATGATTGCAATGCATTAACACCTTTCTTGATGAAGTTCTTTTCAGCGGATTAAAGCTATTACATTCCAAAGCCTTATTTGGTGGAGACAGTCTGGACTTACTGCAATAGACAAGACCAGCTAATGTCATTACGTTAGCAAAATCACCACTGTTTTACAGGATCTCTGCTGAAGCCAGTTAGGTCTATGCAGAAATAGGCTTTCCCTAGATATGCGCAAGGCAAAGAATAAAAAATTATAAAAAATAAAAAAAACTTGAAAATTAAGGACTAGCTTACAAGAGGAGCGCTAATATATTGGCTGGTTATTGCTACCACAAGCTCGCTGTTTAATTTTCCAAAAGTGCCCCAATTGGCCCCAAATTAAAGTCTAGTGTGGGTCTTGTAAATTTTTAAATATTAGCATTTTTTTTTAATTAAAAAGCTGCACAAAGAAGTTTTTAGGGGTTAAAGTGAGTGGGTGTGGGGTGTTAGAGAAAAAACGGCACTGAAAACTGCATTTACATTGCAGTCTATAGGGACTGTGAGCTCCCTGTAAATATATATGTACTGTGTATGCTTATAATACATATATATTTATGTGTTAATATGGGTATATACACACACTAACACATAAATATATATGTACTGTGTATGCTTATAATACATATATATTTATGTGTTAATATGAGTATATACACACACTAACACATAAATATATATGTACTGTGTCTGCTTATAATACATATATATTTATGTGTTAATATGGGTATATACACACACTAACACATAAATATATATGTACTGTGTATGCTTATAATACATATATATTTATGTGTTAATATGAGTATATACACACACTAACACATAAATATATATGTACTGTGTATGCTTATAATACATATATATTTATGTGTTAATATGAGTATATACACACACTAACACATAAATATATATGTACTGTGTATGCTTATAATACATATATATTTATGTGTTAATATGAGTATATACACACACTAACACATAAATATATATGTACTGTGTCTGCTTATAATACATATATATTTATGTGTTAATATGGGTATATACACACACTAACACATAAATATATATGTACTGTGTATGCTTATAATACATATATATTTATGTGTTAATATGAGTATATACACACACTAACACATAAATATATATGTACTGTATCTGCTTATAATACATATATATTTATGTGTTAATATGAGTATATACACACACTAACACATAAATATATATGTACTGTGTATGCTTATAATACATATATATTTATGTGTTAATATGAGTATATACACACACTAACACATAAATATATATGTACTGTGTATGCTTATAATACATATATATTTATGTGTTAATATGAGTATATACACACACTAACACATAAATATATATGTACTGTGTCTGCTTATAATACATATATATTTATGTGTTAATATGGGTATATACACACACTAACACATAAATATATATGTACTGTGTATGCTTATAATACATATATATTTATGTGTTAATATGGGTATATACACACACTAACACATAAATATATATGTACTGTGTATGCTTATAATACATATATATTTATGTGTTAATATGGGTATATACACACACTAACACATAAATATATATGTACTGTGTATGCTTATAATACATATATATTTATGTGTTAATATGGTATATACACACACTAACACATAAATATATATGTACTGTGTCTGCTTATAATACATATATATTTATGTGTTAATATGAGTATATACACACACTAACACATAAATATATATGTACTGTGTCTGCTTATAATACATATATATTTATGTGTTAATATGGGTATATACACACACTAACACATAAATATATATGTACTGTGTCTGCTTATAATACATATATATTTATGTGTTAATATGGGTATATACACACACTAACACATAAATATATATGTACTGTGTCTGCTTATAATACATATATATTTATGTGTTAATATGGGTATATACACACACTAACACATAAATATATATGTACTGTGTCTGCTTATAATACATATATATTTATGTGTTAATATGGGTATATACACACACTAACACATAAATATATATGTACTGTGTCTGCTTATAATACATATATATTTATGTGTTAATATGGGTATATACACACACTAACACATAAATATATATGTACTGTGTATGCTTATAATACATATATATTTATGTGTTAATATGAGTATATACACACACTAACACATAAATATATATGTACTGTGTCTGCTTATAATACATATATATTTATGTGTTAATATGGGTATATACACACACTAACACATAAATATATATGTACTGTGTCTGCTTATAATACATATATATTTATGTGTTAATATGGGTATATACACACACTAACACATAAATATATATGTACTGTGTATGCTTATAATACATATATATTTATGTGTTAATATGGGTATATACACACACTAACACATAAATATATATGTACTGTGTCTGCTTATAATACATATATATTTATGTGTTAATATGGAGTATATACACACACTAACACATAAATATATATGTACTGTGTCTGCTTATAATACATATATATTTATGTGTTAATATGAGTATATACACACACTAACACATAAATATATATGTACTGTATCTGCTTATAATACATATATATTTATGTGTTAATATGAGTATATACACACACTAACACATAAATATATATGTACTGTGTCTGCTTATAATACATATATATTTATGTGTTAATATGAGTATATACACACACTAACACATAAATATATATGTACTGTGTCTGCTTATAATACATATATATTTATGTGTTAATATGGGTATATACACACACTAACACATAAATATATATGTACTGTGTATGCTTATAATACATATATATTTATGTGTTAATATGGGTATATACACACACTAACACATAAATATATATGTACTGTGTATGCTTATAATACATATATATTTATGTGTTAATATGGGTATATACACACACTAACACATAAATATATATGTACTGTGTCTGCTTATAATACATATATATTTATGTGTTAATATGAGTATATACACACACTAACACATAAATATATATGTACTGTGTCTGCTTATAATACATATATATGTATGTGTTAATATGGGTATATACACACACTAACACATAAATATATATGTACTGTGTCTGCTTATAATACATATATATTTATGTGTTAATATGAGTATATACACACACTAACACATAAATATATATGTACTGTGTCTGCTTATAATACATATATATTTATGTGTTAATATGAGTATATACACACACTAACACATAAATATATATGTACTGTGTATGCTTATAATACATATATATTTATGTGTTAATATGGGTATATACACACACTAACACATAAATATATATGTACTGTGTCTGCTTATAATACATATATATTTATGTGTTAATATGAGTATATACACACACTAACACATAAATATATATGTACTGTGTATGCTTATAATACATATATATTTATGTGTTAATATGGGTATATACACACACTAACACATAAATATATATGTACTGTGTATGCTTATAATACATATATATTTATGTGTTAATATGAGTATATACACACACTAACACATAAATATATATGTACTGTGTCTGCTTATAATACATATATATGTATGTGTTAATATGAGTATATACACACACTAACACATAAATATATATGTACTGTGTATGCTTATAATACATATATATTTATGTGTTAATATGGGTATATACACACACTAACACATAAATATATATGTACTGTGTCTGCTTATAATACATATATATTTATGTGTTAATATGAGTATATACACACACTAACACATAAATATATATGTACTGTATCTGCTTATAATACATATATATTTATGTGTTAATATGGGTATATACACACACTAACACGTAAATATATATGTACTGTGTATGCTTATAATACATATATATTTATGTGTTAATATGGGTATATACACACACTAACACATAAATATATATGTACTGTGTATGCTTATAATACATATATATTTATGTGTTAATATGAGTATATACACACACTAACACATAAATATATATGTACTGTGTCTGCTTATAATACATATATATTTATGTGTTAATATGAGTATATACACACACTAACACATAAATATATATGTACTGTGTCTGCTTATAATACATATATATTTATGTGTTAATATGAGTATATACACACACTAACACATAAATATATATGTACTGTGTATGCTTATAATACATATATATTTATGTGTTAATATGAGTATATACACACACTAAACACATAAATATATATGTACTGTGTCTGCTTATAATACATATATATTTATGTGTTAATATGAGTATATACACACACTAACACATAAATATATATGTACTGTGTATGCTTATAATACATATATATTTATGTGTTAATATGAGTATATACACACACTAACACATAAATATATATGTACTGTGTATGCTTATAATACATATATATTTATGTGTTAATATGAGTATATACACACACTAACACATAAATATATATGTACTGTGTCTGCTTATAATACATATATATTTATGTGTTAATATGAGTATATACACACACTAACACATAAATATATATGTACTGTGTCTGCTTATAATACATATATATTTATGTGTTAATATGAGTATATACACACACTAACACATAAATATATATGTACTGTGTATGCTTATAATACATATATATTTATGTGTTAATATGAGTACATACACACACTAACACATAAATATATATGTACTGTGTCTGCTTATAATACATATATATTTATGTGTTAATATGAGTACATACACACACTAACACATAAATATATATGTACTGTGTCTGCTTATAATACATATATATTTATGTGTTAATATGAGTACATACACACACTAACACATAAATATATATGTACTGTGTCTGCTTATAATACATATATATGTATGTGTTAATATGAGTATATACACACACTAACACATAAATATATATGTACTGTATATGCTTATAATACATATATATTTATGTGTTAATATGAGTATATACACACACTAACACATAAATATATATGTACTGTGTATGCTTATAATACATAAATATTTATGTGTTAATATGAGTATATACACACACTAACACATAAATATATATGTACTGTGTATCTGCTTATAATACATATATATTTATGTGTTAATATGAGTATATACACACACTAACACATAAATATATATGTACTGTGTCTGCTTATAATACATATATATGTATGTGTTAATATGAGTATATACACACACTAACACATAAATATATATGTACTGTGTCTGCTTATAATACATATATATTTATGTGTTAATATGGGTATATACACACACTAACACATAAATATATATGTACTGTATCTGCTTATAATACATATATATTTATGTGTTAATATGAGTATATACACACACTAACACATAAATATATATGTACTGTGTCTGCTTATAATACATATATATTTATGTGTTAATATGGGTATATACACACACTAACACATAAATATATATGTACTGTGTATGCTTATAATACATATATATTTATGTGTTAATATGAGTATATACACACACTAACACATAAATATATATGTACTGTGTATGCTTATAATACATATATATTTATGTGTTAATATGAGTACATACACACACTAACACATAAATATATATGTACTGTGTCTGCTTATAATACATATATATGTATGTGTTAATATGGGTACATACACACACTAACACATAAATATATATGTACTGTGTATGCTTATAATACATATATATTTATGTGTTAATATGAGTATATACACACACTAACACATAAATATATATGTACTGTGTATGCTTATAATACATATATATTTATGTGTTAATATGGGTATATACACACACTAACACATAAATATATATGTACTGTGTATGCTTATAATACATATATATTTATGTGTTAATATGGGTATATACACACACTAACACATAAATATATATGTACTGTGTCTGCTTATAATACATATATATTTATGTGTTAATATGAGTATATACACACACTAACACATAAATATGTATGTACTGTGTCTGCTTATAATACATATATATTTATGTGTTAATATGAGTATATACACACTAACACATAAATATATATGTACTGTGTCTGCTTATAATACATATATATTTATGTGTTAATATGAGTATATACACACACTAACACATAAATATATATGTACTGTGTCTGCTTATAATACATATATATTTATGTGTTAATATGAGTATATACACACACTAACACATAAATATATATGTACTGTGTATGCTTATAATACATATATATTTATGTGTTAATATGGGTATATACACACACTAACACATAAATATGTATGTACTGTGTATGCTTATAATACATATATATTTATGTGTTAATATGAGTATATACACACACTAACACATAAATATGTATGTACTGTGTCTGCTTATAATACATATATATTTATGTGTTAATATGAGTATATACACACACTAACACATACATATATATGTACTGTGTCTGCTTATAATACATATATATTTATGTGTTAATATGGGTATATACACACACTAACACATAAATATATATGTACTGTGTCTGCTTATAATACATATATATTTATGTGTTAATATGGGTATATACACACACTAACACATAAATATATATGTACTGTGTATGCTTATAATACATATATATTTATGTGTTAATATGAGTATATACACACACTAACACATAAATATGTATGTACTGTGTCTGCTTATAATACATATATATTTATGTGTTAATATGGGTATATACACACACTAACACATAAATATATATGTACTGTGTCTGCTTATAATACATATATATTTATGTGTTAATATGGGTATATACACACACTAACACATAAATATATATGTACTGTGTCTGCTTATAATACATATATATTTATGTGTTAATATGAGTATATACACACACTAACACATAAATATGTATGTACTGTGTCTGCTTATAATACATATAAATTTATGTGTTAATATGGGTATATACACACACTAACACATAAATATATATGTACTGTGTCTGCTTATAATACATATATATTTATGTGTTAATATGGGTATATACACACACTAACACATAAATATGTATGTACTGTGTATGCTTATAATACATATATATTTATGTGTTAATATGAGTATATACACACACTAACACATAAATATATATGTACTGTGTCTGCTTATAATACATATATATTTATGTGTTAATATGAGTATATACACACACTAACACATAAATATATATGTACTGTGTCTGCTTATAATACATATATATGTATGTGTTAATATGGGTATATACACACACTAACACATAAATATATATGTACTGTGTCTGCTTATAATACATATATATTTATGTGTTAATATGAGTATATACACACACTAACACATAAATATATATGTACTGTGTCTGCTTATAATACATATATATTTATGTGTTAATATGAGTATATACACACACTAACACAGAAATATATATGTACTGTGTCTGCTTATAATACATATATATTTATGTGTTAATATGAGTATATACACACACTAACACATAAATATATATGTACTGTGTATGCTTATAATACATCTATATTTATGTGTTAATATGGGTATATACACACACTAACACATAAATATATATGTACTGTGTATGCTTATAATACATATATATTTATGTGTTAATATGAGTATATACACACACTAACACATAAATATATATGTACTGTGTATGCTTATAATACATATATATTTATGTGTTAATATGGGTATATACACACACTAACACATAAATATATATGTACTGTGTATCTGCTTATAATACATATATATTTATGTGTTAATATGGGTATATACACACACTAACACATAAATATATATGTACTGTGTATGCTTATAATACATATATATTTATGTGTTAATATGGGTATATACACACACTAACACATAAATATATATGTACTGTGTCTGCTTATAATACATATATATTTATGTGTTAATATGGGTATATACACACACTAACACATAAATATATATGTACTGTGTCTGCTTATAATACATATATATTTATGTGTTAATATGGGTATGTACACACACTAACACATAAATATATATGTACTGTGTCTGCTTATAATACATATATATTTATGTGTTAATATGGGTATATACACACACTAACACATAAATATTTATGTACTGTGTCTGCTTATAATACATATATATTTATGTGTTAATATGGGAACATACACACACTAACACATAAATATATATGTACTGTGTCTGCTTATAATACATATATATTTATGTGTTAATATGAGTATATACACACACTAACACATAAATATATATGTACTGTGTCTGCTTATAATACATATATATTTATGTGTTAATATGAGTATATACACACACTAACACATAAATATATATGTACTGTGTCTGCTTATAATACATATATATTTATGTGTTAATATGAGTATATACACACACTAACACATAAATATATATGTACTGTGTCTGCTTATAATACATATATATTTATGTGTTAATATGAGTATATACACACACTAACACATAAATATATATGTACTGTGTCTGCTTATAATACATATATATTTATGTGTTAATATGGGTATATACACACACTAACACATAAATATATATGTACTGTGTATGCTTATAATACATATATATTTATGTGTTAATATGAGTATATACACACACTAACACATAAATATATATGTACTGTGTATGCTTATAATACATATATATTTATGTGTTAATATGGGTATATACACACACTAACACATAAATATATATTAAAAAAGAAAGATAGGGGAAACCTTTTAACCAGCACCAACTCATGAATCAAAAATTGACCAAGAAAATATATATTTAAATCCTGTATATTTAAATTTGCTGCCCATCGCTAAGCAACGTACCCCCTTCGCTGCACAAGGTTCTCAGTCGTGTCTCACGGTATGAGAACGAGGCTCAAATTGGAGCTCATGGAAGCGCAATGCTTCCTTGCCTAACGAACACGCCTAACTTGAAATTTTGCACTCCACTCGTAATCTAGCTCTAAATGTGTAAATTATTTTTGTTTATTTTATACCCGTCTTTGAAGACGTTCTTTTATGTGAGAATACTATATAGTTCTGATCAAACGGTATCTGGCTCACTTTTAAACAATTGAAGCCAGTTAGGTACAGACAGGTGTCAGCGTTAGGATTGTGAAGTCTGTTATGTGCGCTATCACTTTCTAAGAATTGGAAAACTTTATTCTTAAAATACAGAAAGGAGAAGGAGGGCAAAATAAATAATAGAAGCATATTGCATTTTCTTTCCACTAAACATAAAACATTTTACATTAGAATCTCAATGTGATTAATCTCCTTTTAAATAACTTAACATTCTACACCAAATGTGCAAGATATCATTTTGCTGTAATAGTCTATTCAGTATAAAAACTTCTCATCTGCAGAGCTCGCTGATTTAGACCAAACTCCGATCTTTAAAGCTCACCTGTGCTAAAATGTTTTGTTCCCTCATTAATTTTTGTCTTTCACGGTTGGGTTTGGTGACCACAACATCCAGCAAATCCTGTCCATTATTGGGAACTCCAGCAACAAAAAATATCAGATCCTCTAGCAGCTTGGTCACAAATCTGAGTTTTAAAGTGAAAAATAGGAAAATAAGTTGTCTGATAATGATCAATAAAAATCACAGGTGTAGTTTAAAAAGAAACAAAAAGTTAAAATAAAAGAAATTATTTTTATCATTATTTTTTTCTACTTTCTGATAAATCGTTTTTTTTCCCCGCACATGGTGGTTGGTCAATATTAGAATAATGTTGTTGACACACAAAGTTTTATACTTAAAATATAAATATTCTATCAGTAAGTAGTATTAAAAAGAGTAATGATTTTCAGCCTATGGTATAAGATTTTAGTTAGTTCTAGTCTAAACCCAGCAGTTGGCAGAATTTACTGGCTGGCGAAGTGATACGCAGAGGTCCTCTCTGGCAGATAAAGGTACTAAATGGCTGATTAATAGGGTGTCTAGGACCATGTAGAGATTTGCTGTTTGGATACATCTAAACGAGGCATTTCACTATATTATTATTATTATTATTATTATTAACCAATAAAGCTGATATCTTAGCAATAAGCGCAGTTGGCTCAATATGAAGTCTCACTCAAGCTTATTATTCTTACAAAGGACATATCATTTAAATGGGGCTATTGGCTGCTGACAGACGCTGCTTCTTGCCTGCACACCATTCTTAGTTACCTGCATATCGTGTCTTGTTGGCCTTTATCTGCATATTATGTCCTGCAGGCCATATTCTTTATATTGGCATTTTGTGCCATGCTGGTCATTGACTACATACTGTATTTTGTTCTGCTGGCCATTAACTGCACATTGTATCCTGCTAGCCGTTACTTGCATATAACAGTCACATATTTATTTTTATTTATTTTATATTTTACATAAGAAAAATCATGGACATTGGAAACAGTCAGTTGGAGCATATTTGTGTAATTGTTTTTAACAGCAATAATAGGTTAATAATGGGTGATGCAGACAGTACATGGTCATTATGTGCCGTATGTTTAATCTCAATTAGACTTGACATGATGGTCTTTTATCTTCTGTTATAACACCAAATAATAGTCATAGTGAGAAATAACAATATATATGTGAGTGCTGCTGCACTGGTGATTTGGTTATATGATTTGGGCCATAAGTGCAGGGTCCTGCAGTTTTGCACCTTTAAATTCCACCTATACTGTGTATTTTGCAACGTTGTCATTACTTGTATATTGTGTACCATTGTCCATTACCTGAACATAGTGTCCTGCAGATCATTACTTGCATATTGTGTCCTGTTAATCATTACCTTCATATTGTGTACCGCTGGGCATTACCTGCATATTGTGTCTTTCAGGTCATTACTTGCATATTGTGTCATGATGGTCATTACCTTCATATTGTGTACCACTGGGCATTACCTGCATATTGTGTTCTGCTGGTCATTACCTGTATATTGTGCCATGATGGTCATTACCTGAATATTGTGTACCGCTGGGCATTACCTGCATATTGTGTCTTTCAGGTCATTACTTGCATATTGTGTCATGATGGTCATTACCTGAATATTGTGTCTTGCAGGCCATTACTTGCATATTGTATCATGTAAGCCATTACTTGCATATTGTATCATGTAGGTCATTACTTGTATATTGTGTCTTGTAAGCCATTACTTGCATATTGTGTCATGTAGGCCATTACTTGAATATTGTGTCATGTAGGTCATTACTTGTATATTGTGTCTTGTAAGCCATTACTTGCATATTGTGTCATGTAGGCCATTACTTGAATATTGTGTCATGTAGGCCATTACTTGCATATTGTGTCATGTAGGTCATTACTTGCATATTGTGTCATGTAGGCCATTACGTGCATATTGTATCATGTAGGCCATTACTTGCATATTGTGTCATGTAGGTCATTACTTGTATATTGTGTCATGTAGGCCATTACTTGCATATTGTATCATGTAGGTCATTACTTGTATATTGTGTCATGTAGGTCATTACTTGTATATTGTGTCATGTAGGTCATTACTTGTATATTGTGTCATGTAGGTCATTACTTGTATATTGTGTCATGTAGGTCATTACTTGTATATTGTGTCATGTAGGTCATTACTTGTATATTGTGTCATGTAGGTCATTACTTGTATATTGTATCATGTAGGTCATTACTTGTATATTGTGTCATGTAGGCCATTACTTACATATTGTATCATGTAGGCCATTACTTGCATATTGTATCATGTAGGTCATTACTTGCATATTGTGTCATGTAAGCCATTACTTGTATATTGTGTCATGTAGGCCATTACTTGTATATTGTATCATGTAGGTCATTACTTGCATATTGTGTCATGTAAGCCAATACTTGTATATTGTATCATGTAGGTCATTACTTGCATATTGTGTCATGTAAGCCATTACTTGTATATTGTGTCATGTAGGCCATTACTTGTATATTGTGTCATGTAGGTCATTACTTGCATATTGTGTCATGTAAGCCATTACTTGTATATTGTATCATGTAGGTCATTACTTGTATATTGTGTCATGTAGGTCATTACTTGTATATTGTGTCATGTAGGCCATTACTTGTATATTGTGTCATGTAGGTCATTACTTGCATATTGTGTCATGTAAGCCATTACTTGTATATTGTATCATGTAGGTCATTACTTGTATATTGTATCATGTAGGCCATTACTTGTATATTGTATCATGTAGGTCATTACTTGTATATTGTGTCATGTAGGCCATTACTTGTATATTGTGTCATGTAGGTCATTACTTGTATATTGTGTCATGTAGGCCATTACTTGTATATTGTATCATGTAGGTCATTACTTGTATATTGTATCATGTAGGCCATTACTTGTATATTGTATCATGTAGGTCATTACTTGTATATTGTGTCATGTAGGCCATTACTTGTATATTGTGTCATGTAGGTCATTACTTGCATATTGTGTCATGTAAGCCATTACTTGTATATTGTGTCATGTAGGCCATTACTTGTATATTGTGTCATGTAGGCCATTACTTGTATATTGTGTCATGTAGGCCATTACTTGCATATTGTGTCATGTAGGCCATTACTTGTATATTGTATCATGTAGGTCATTACTTGCATATTGTGTCATGTAAGCCATTACTTGTATATTGTATCATGTAGGTCATTACTTGTATATTGTGTCATGTAGGCCATTACTTGTATATTGTATCATGTAGGTCATTACTTGCATATTGTGTCATGTAGGCCATTACTTGCATATTGTGTCATGTAGGCCATTACTTGCATATTGTGTCATGTAGGTCATTACTTGTATATTGTGTCATGTAGGCCATTACTTGCATATTGTATCATGTAGGTCATTACTTGTATATTGTGTCATGTAGGCCATTACTTGCATATTGTATCATGTAGGTCATTACCTACATATTGTGTCCTGCTGGTCATTACCTACATATTGTGTCCTGCTGGTCATTACCCTCATGTTGTGTCCTGCTGGTCATTACCTACATACTGTGTCCTGCTGGGCATTACCTACATATTGTGTCCTGCTGGGCATTACCTACATATTGTATCCTGCTGGTCATTACCTACATATTGTGTCCTGCTGATCATTACCTACATATTGTGTCCTCCTGGTCATTACCTACATACTGTGTCCTGCTGGGCATTACCTACATACTGTGTCCTGCTGGGCATTACCTACATATTGTATCCTGCTGGTCATTACCTACATATTGTATCCTGCTGGGCATTACCTACATATTGTGTCCTGCTGGTCATTATCTACATATTGTGTCCTGCTGGTCATTACCTACATATTGTATCCTGCTGGGCATTACCTACATATTGTATCCTGCTGGGCATTACCTACATATTGTATCCTGCTGGTCATTACCTACATATTGTATCCTGCTGGTCATTACCTACATACTGTGTCCTGCTGGTCATTACCTACATACTGTGCCCTGCTGGTCATTACCTACATATTGTGTCCTGCTGGTCATTACCTACATACTGTGTCCTGCTGGGCATTACCCTCATGTTGTGTCCTGCTGGGCATTACCTACATACTGTGTCCTGCTGGTCATTACCTACATATTGTGTCCTGCTGGGCATTACCTACATATTGTGTCCTGCTGGTCATTACCTACATATTGTGTCCTGCTGGGCATTACCTACATATTGTGTCCTGCTGGTCTTTATCTACATATTGTGTCCTGCTGGTCATTACCTACATACTGTGCCCTGCTGGTCATTATCTACATATTGTGATCTGCTGGTCATTACCTACATACTGTGCCCTGCTGGTCATTACCTACATATTGTGTCCTGCTGGTCATAACCTACATACTGTGTCCTGCTGGGCATTAACTACATACTGTGCCCTGCTGGTCATTACCTACGTACTGTGTCCTGCTTGTCATTACCTACATACTGTGTCCTGCTGGTCATTACCTACATACTGTGTCCTGCTGGTCATTACCTACATATTGTGTCCTGCTGGTCATTACCTACATATTGTGTCCTGCTGGTCATTACCTTCATAGTGTGTCCTGCTGGTCATTACCTACATACTGTGTCCTGCTGGTCATTACCTACATACTGTGCCCTGCTGGTCATTACCTCCATATTGTGTCCTGCTGGTCATTACCTACATATTGTGTCCTGCTGGTCATTACCTTCATAGTGTGTCCTGCTGGTCATTACCTACATATTGTGTCCTGCTGGTCATTACCTACATATTGTATCCTGCTGGTCATTACCTACATATTGTGTCCTGCTGGTCATTACCTACATACTGTGTCCTTCTGGTCATTACCTACATACTGTGCCCTGCTGGTCATTACCTACATATTGTGTCCTGCTTGTCATTACCTACATACTGTGTCCTGCTGGTCATTACCTACATACTGTGCCCTGCTGGTCATTACCTACATATTGTGTCCTGCTGGTCATTACCTACATATTGTGTCCTCCAGGGCATTACCTACATATTGTGTCCTGCAGGGCATTACCTACATATTGTGTCCTGCAGGGCATTACCGACATATTGTGTCCTGCTGGTCATTACCTACATATTGTGTCCTGCAGGTCATTACCTATATATTGTGTCCTGCTGGTCATTACCTACATATTGTGTCCTGCTGGGCATTACCTACATATTGTATCCTGCTGGTCATTACCTACATATTGTGTCCTGCTGGTCATTACCTACATATTGTGTCCTGCTGGTCATTACCTACATATTGTGTCCTGCTGGTCATTACCTACATAGTGTGTTCTGCTGGGCATTACCTACATATTGTATCCTGCTGGGCATTACCTACATATTGTATCCTGCTGGGCATTACCTACATATTGTGTCCTGCTGGTCATTACCTACATATTGTGTCCTGCTGGTCATTACCTACATATTGTATCCTGCAGGGCATTACCTACATACTGTGTCCTGCTGGGCATTACCTACATATTGTATCCTGCTGGGCATTACCTACATATTGTATCCTGCTGGGCATTACCTACATATTGTATCCTGCTGGTCATTACCTACATATTGTATCCTGCTGGTCATTACCTACATACTGTGTCCTGCTGGTCATTACCTACATACTGTGCCCTGCTGGTCATTACCTACATATTGTGTCCTGCTGGTCATTACCTACATACTGTGTCCTGCTGGGCATTACCCTCATGTTGTGTCCTGCTGGGCATTACCTACATACTGTGTCCTGCTGGTCATTACCTACATATTGTGTCCTGCTGGGCATTACCTACATATTGTGTCCTGCTGGTCATTACCTACATATTGTGTCCTGCTGGGCATTACCTACATATTGTGTCCTGCTGGTCTTTATCTACATATTGTGTCCTGCTGGTCATTACCTACATACTGTGCCCTGCTGGTCATTATCTACATATTGTGATCTGCTGGTCATTACCTACATACTGTGCCCTGCTGGTCATTACCTACATATTGTGTCCTGCTGGTCATAACCTACATACTGTGTCCTGCTGGGCATTAACTACATACTGTGCCCTGCTGGTCATTACCTACGTACTGTGTCCTGCTTGTCATTACCTACATACTGTGTCCTGCTGGTCATTACCTACATACTGTGTCCTGCTGGTCATTACCTACATATTGTGTCCTGCTGGTCATTACCTACATATTGTGTCCTGCTGGTCATTACCTTCATAGTGTGTCCTGCTGGTCATTACCTACATACTGTGTCCTGCTGGTCATTACCTACATACTGTGCCCTGCTGGTCATTACCTCCATATTGTGTCCTGCTGGTCATTACCTACATATTGTGTCCTGCTGGTCATTACCTTCATAGTGTGTCCTGCTGGTCATTACCTACATATTGTGTCCTGCTGGTCATTACCTACATATTGTATCCTGCTGGTCATTACCTACATATTGTGTCCTGCTGGTCATTACCTACATACTGTGTCCTGCTGGTCATTACCTACATACTGTGCCCTGCTGGTCATTACCTACATATTGTGTCCTGCTTGTCATTACCTACATACTGTGTCCTGCTGGTCATTACCTACATACTGTGCCCTGCTGGTCATTACCTACATATTGTGTCCTGCTGGTCATTACCTACATATTGTGTCCTCCAGGGCATTACCTACATATTGTGTCCTGCAGGGCATTACCTACATATTGTGTCCTGCAGGGCATTACCGACATATTGTGTCCTGCTGGTCATTACCTACATATTGTGTCCTGCAGGTCATTACCTATATATTGTGTCCTGCTGGTCATTACCTACATATTGTGTCCTGCTGGGCATTACCTACATATTGTATCCTGCTGGTCATTACCTACATATTGTGTCCTGCTGGTCATTACCTACATATTGTGTCCTGCTGGTCATTACCTACATAGTGTGTTCTGCTGGGCATTACCTACATATTGTATCCTGCTGGGCATTACCTACATATTGTATCCTGCTGGGCATTACCTACATATTGTGTCCTGCTGGTCATTACCTACATATTGTGTCCTGCTGGTCATTACCTACATATTGTATCCTGCAGGGCATTACCTACATACTGTGTCCTGCTGGGCATTACCTATATATTGTGTCATGCTGGTCATTACCCACATATTGTATCCTGCTGGGCATTACCTACACATTGTATCCTGCTGGGCATTACCTACATACTGTGTCCTGCTGGTCATTACCTACATATTGTGTCCTGCTGGGCATTACCCTCATGTTGTGTCCTGCTGGTCATTACCTACATATTGTGTCCTCCAGGGCATTACCTACATATTGTGTCCTGCAGGGCATTACCTACATATTGTGTCCTGCAGGGCATTACCGACATATTGTGTCCTGCTGGTCATTACCTACATATTGTGACCTGCTGGTCATTACCTACATATTGTGTCCTGCTGGTCATTACGTACATATTGTGTCCTGCTGGGCATTACCTACATATTGTATCCTGCTGGTCATTACCTACATATTGTGTCCTGCTGGTCATTACCTGCATATTGTGTCCTGCTGGTCATTACCTACATATTGTGTCCTGCTGGGCATTGCCTGCATATTGTGTTCTGCTGGTCATTACCTACATATTGTGTTCTGCTGGTCATTACCTGCATATTTTGTCCTGCTGGTCATTACCTACATATTGTGTTCTGCTGGTCATTACCTACATATTGTGTTCTGCTGGTCATTACCTACATATTGTGTCCTGCTGGTCATTACCTGCATATTGTGTCCTGCTGGGCATTACCTACATATTGTGTCCTGCTGGTCATTACCTACATATTGTGTCCTGCTGGGCATTACCTACATATTGTGTCCTGCTGGTCATTACCTACATATTGTGTCCTGCTGGGCATTACCCTCATGTTGTGTCCTGCTGGGCATTACCTACATACTGTGTCCTGCTGGTCATTACCTACATATTGTGTCCTGCTGGTCATTACCTACATATTGTATCCTGCTGGTCATTACCTACATATTGTGTCCTGCTGGTCATTACCTACATATTGTATCCTGCTGGTCATTACCTACATATTGTGTCCTGCTGGTCATTACCTACATATTGTGTCCTGCTGGTCATTACCTACATATTGTGTCCTGCTGGGCATTACCTACATAGTGTGTTCTGCTGGTCATTACCTACATATTGTGTCCTGCTGGTCATTACCTGCATATTGTGTCCTGCTGGGCATTACCTACATATTGTGTCCTGCTGGTCATTACTTACATATTGTGTCCTGCTGGTCATTACCTACATATTGTGTCCTGCTGGGCATTACCTACATATGGTGTCCTGCTGGTCATTACCTACATATTGTGTCCTGCTGGGCATTACCCTCATGTTGTGTCCTGCTGGGCATTACCTACATACTGTGTTCTGCTGGTCATTACCTACATATTGTGTCCTGCTGGTCATTACCTACATATTGTATCCTGCTGGTGATTACCTACATATTGTGTCCTGCTGGTCATTACCTACATATTGTATCCTGCTGGTCATTACCTACATATTGTGTCCTGCTGGTCATTACCTACATATTGTATCCTGCTGGTCATTACCTACATATTGTGTCCTGCTGGTCATTACCTACATATTGTGTCCTGCTGGTCATTACCTACATATTGTGTCCTGCTGGGCATTACCTACATAGTGTGTTCTGCTGGTCATTACCTACATATTGTGTCCTGCTGGTCATTACCTGCATATTGTGTCCTGCTGGGCATTACCTACATATTGTGTCCTGCTGGTCATTACCTACATATTGTGTCCTGCTGGTCATTACCTACATATTGTGTCCTGCTGGGCATTACCTACATATGGTGTCCTGCTGGTCATTACCTACATATTGTGTCCTGCTGGGCATTATCCTCATGTTGTGTCCTGCTGGGCATTACCTACATACTGTATCCTGCTGGTCATTACCTACATATTGTGTCCTGCTGGTCATTACCTACATATTGTGTCCTGCTGGTCATTACCTACATATTGTGTCCTGCTGGGCATTACCTACATATTGTGTCCTGCTGGTCATTACCTACATAGTGTGTTCTGCTGGTCATTACCTACATATTGTATCCTGCTGGGCATTACCTACATATTGTATCCTGCTGGGCATTACCTACATATTGTGTCCTGCTGGTCATTACCTACATATTGTATCCTGCTGGGCATTACCTACATATTGTGTCCTGCTGGTCATTACCTACATATTGTATCCTGCAGGGCATTACCTACATACTGTGTCCTGCTGGGCATTACCTACATATTGTGTCCTGCTGGTCATTACCCACATATTGTATCCTGCTGGGCATTACCTACATATTGTATCCTGCTGGGCATTACCTACATACTGTGTCCTGCTGGTCATTACCTACATATTGTGTCCTGCTGGGCATTACCCTCATGTTGTGACCTGCTGGTCATTACCTACATATTGTGTCCTGCTGGGCATTAACCTAATGTTGTGTCCTGCTGGGCATTACCTACATATTGTGTCCTGCTGGTCATTACCCTCATATTGTATCCTGCTGGTCATTACCCTCATATTGTGCCCTGCTTGTCATTACCCTTACATTTTATCCTGCTGGCCATTACCTACATATTGTATCCTGCTGGGCATTACCTACATTTTGTATCCTGCTGGCCATTACCTACATATTGTGTCCTGCTGGTCATTACCTACATATTGTGTCCTGCTGGCCATTACCTACATATTGTGTCCTGCTGGCCATTACCTACATATTGTGTCCTGCTGGTCATTACCCTCATGTTGTGTCCTGCTGGGCATTACCCTCATGTTGTGTCCTGCTGGGCATTACCTACATATTGTGTCCTGCTGGTCATTACCCTCATATTGTGTCCTGCTGGGCATTACCTACATATTGTGTCCTGCTGGTCATTACCCTCATATTGTGTCCTGCTGGTCATTAACCTTATATTGTATCTTGCTGGACATTTTTGTGTACTGCTCCTGCCTGGCCCTTCCAGCTGCCCGCTTACACAACCCCTCAGCCAGTCCTGTCTGCTACCCATAATCCTCTGCCAATGTAACTGTCAGTTATGCAAAGGTTAGCAACAAGTCTTTCCCATCTATATCAGTCTGATCCTATGAGAGGGTGGGGTTAATATTTTCTATAATTCAGCATAAAGTTTACATTGTGTCTTCTCTCTGTGAGCAGATAAGCATGAGGGTTACTATAGGATCACAAGATGGGGAACTGCCTATGTTAAACTTGATCCACTGTATATCAAATACATTTTCCACACAACATTGAACTGGTAAAGCCTTGAGAAAGTAGGCAGTGACGACCAAGTGGCTGCTTTGCTCCTGTCACATAATTCCAAATATTTTAAAGGCAGCTATTATAGTTTAAAGGGATAGGAAAGTCAAAATTAAACTTGCATGATTCAGATACAGCAGGTCATTTTAAGACACTTTTAAATTCACTTCTATTTTCAAATGTGCTTTATTCTCTTGTTATCCCTTGTTGAAAAATAATGTGCATATATCCTACACTCGTGGGAGCTAGCTGCTGATTGGTGCCTGCACACATTTGTCTCTTGTGATTGGCTGACTAGATATGTTCAGTTAGCTGCCAGTAGTGCAATGCTGGTCCTTCAGTAAAGGATAACAAGAGAATGAAGCAAATTCGATCATAGAAAATTAACTGTAAAGTTGTTTAAAATTGTATGTTCTGTCAAAATCATAAAAGAAAATGCTGGGGCTTCCTGTCCCTTTAATACAAAAAAGTATGTGTCTTTGGCTCAAATGTATTTCAAGCTAACAAGAAGAGACTTTTAAACACTTATGGAATTTAACATCCTATTTTATGAATATTTTGGTTCTGCATCACAATCTATTAAAAACAAACTGTTTTGTGATAAATTTTAGAAAATACTTCAGAATTCTAAGATATATATATGATGTACAATGAAAACATAAATTATGCTTAGCAGATAATTACATTTCCTTCTGTATAAGGAGAGACCATGGCATCATTCCTTACTGTTGGAAAATACTGAACCTGGCCACCAGGAGGAGGCAAAGACACCCCAGCCAAAGGCTTAAATACCTCTCCAGCTTTCCCCATCCCCCCAGTCATTCTGCCTAAGGAACACGGAACAGTAGGAGAAATATCAGGGTATAAATGGTGCCAGAAGAAAAATATAATTTAGAGGGCCGCCCATCGGAGAACACGGCGGGGGCTGTGGACTCTCCTTATACAGAAGGAAATTAAATTATCTGGTAAGCATAATTTATGTTTTCCTTCTTAATATAAGGAGAGTCCATGGCATCATTCATTCCTTACTGTTGGGAAACTTATACCCAAGCTCTAGAGGACACTGAATGATAATGGAAGGGACAAAAAGAGATGCGGACCCTAATCTGAGGGCACCACAGCCTGCAAAACCTCTCTCCCGAAAGCTACTTCAGCCGAAGCAAAAACATCAAACTTGTAAAATTTAGAAAAGTACGTAAGGAGGACCAGGTAGCCACCTTAGAAATCTGATCCATAGAGGCCTCATTCTTACAGGCCCAAGAGGAAGCCACTGCTCTGGTAGAATGAGCCGTATATCCTCTGAGGAGGTTTATGTCCCGCTGTTTGATAAGCAAAACGGATAACACTCTTTAACCAAAAAGATAAGGAAGTCAAAGAGACCTTCTGACCCTTACGCTTCCCAGAATAGACAACAAACAAGGAAAAAGTTTGTCTAAAATCCTTAGTAACCTGAAGATAGAACTTCAAGGTGCGAACCACATACAAATTATGAAGCAATCGTTCCTTCGAAGGAGGATTGGGACACAAGGAAGGAACCCCAATCTCTTGATTGATGTTGCAGTCTGACACGACCTTAGGAAGAAAACCTAACTTAGTACATAGGACAGTCTTATCAGAATGGAACACCAGATAAGGAGTCTCACGTTGCAAGGCAGCAATCTCAGATACTCTGTGCGCAGAAGCAATAGCCAGTATCAGGGTAGCTTGGTATTGAGACGGGATGCCATGAGATATATCTCCGGCGTCCCCCACCTGTTGCATATATCCGCCAAACACTTCGGGATGGAGAGACCATTCCCACGGATAAAAGGATTGTCTGCTGAGAAAATCGGCTTCCCAGTTGTCTACACCCGGAATGTGGATCGCTGACATTGAACAGCTGTGGGCCTCCGCCCACTCCAGAATCCAAGATACTTCCCTCATTGCTAGGGAGTTCTCGTTCCCCCCTGGTGGTTGATGTAAGCCACCAAGGTTATATTGTCTGATTGGAATCTGATAAACTGGGATGAACCCAGAAGGGGCCAAGCATTGAAGATTGTCTGAAGTTTAAAAATGTTGATCAGGAAGGAGCATTCCTCCCGAGTCCATCGGCCCTGTTCCTTCGTGGCACTCCAAACAGCTCCCCATCCTGATAGACTTGTGTCTGTAGTCACAATCTCTCAGAATGGTCTCAAGAAGGATGTCCCTCGGGACAGATGATCTGGACAGAGCCACCAAGAGAGCGATTCTCTCGACCGGTTGTCCAGAGAAATCTGTTGAGACCGATCCGAATGATTGCCGTTCCACTGCCTCAGCATGCACAGTTGCAACGGTCTGAGATGGAACCTGGCAAAGGGAATGATGTCCATGCTGGACACCATGAGACCAATCACCTCCATACACTGAGCCACAGAGGGCCTTAAGGAGGTCCAGAGGGCAAGACATGCCGAAGCTAGCTTGCAACGTCTCTGGTCTGTTAGAAATATCCTCATAGATATGGAGTCTATTATAGTACCCAGGAATTCCACCATGGTGCTTGTAATAAGATAACTTTTCTAGTTTTATCTTCCATCCATAAGATCGAAGAAGAGAGAGAAGAGATTCCGAATGGCCCTCCACCAGACGGAAAGATGGTTCTTGTACCAGAATATCATCCAAGTAGGAAGCTACTGCTATACAACGGATTCTGGCAACAGCTAGAAGAGCCCCTAGAACCTTCGTGAAAATCCTTAGAGCAGTAGCTAGACCAAACGGAAGTGCAATGAACTGGAAGTGCTGGTCCAGGAACAAAAACCTTAGGAACTAGAAGTGATCCTTGTGTATTGGAACATGAAGGTAAGCATCCTTCAGATATATAGTGGTCATGCACTGTCCTTCCTGAACCAAGGGAAGGATGGACCTTATCGACTCCATCTTGAAAAAGGGGACATTTAGAAATTTGTTTAAGCACTTTAGGCCCAGAATCAGGAGGAAAGTTCCCTCCTTCTTTGGGACCACGAAAAGGTTTGAATAGTATCCCAAACCTCTTTCTGCGATAGGTGCCGGAACAATGACCCCTAAGGAGGACCGATCCCGCACGCACCCCAGAAAGGCTTTCCTCTTTTCTGGCCTGGAAGACAGGCTTAAGAGGAGAAATCTGCCATTTGGTGGATGAGACTTGAAACCTATCTTGTATTCCTGAGCTATGACCTCCAGGACCCAAAATTTCCTGCACGTCTCTGAACCAAGTGTCTAAAAAGAGCGACAATCTGTCCCCTACACGATCCAGTGATGGATAGGGGGCCGCCCCTTCATGCCAATTTAGTCTCGTTGCGGGCTTCTTGCTCTGCTAGGATTTATTCCAAGACTGAGCTGGCTTCCAAGTGCTCTTGGTTTGCTCGGGCTTAGTGGATGGTTGCTGCCGTTGGGATTTATCAGAACGAAAGGAACTAAAATTAGAAACTTGTCCCTTCGACTTGTTCTTTTTATCTTGCGGTAGGAAGGCACCCTTGCCCCCTGTAACCGTGGAGATAATGGAGTCCAGGCCTGGACTATATAAAATATTTCCCTTAAAGGGGAGGGAAAGAAGTCTGGACTTAGAAGTCATATCCGCAGACCAGGACTTCAGCCAGAGCATCTGACAGGCCTGAATCGAAAAGACAGAAGCCTTAGCATTTAGGCGAATAATCTGCATGTTTGCATCACAGATAAAAGAATTAGCAATTATCAAGGCTTTAATTATTTCCTGGATAACGTAGAGGGGACCCTCTACCTTAATCAATTCCGATAAGGAGTCACACCAGTAGGTAGCTGCTCCAGCGACTGTGGTAACGGCTGCCAGTTGAAATAAATATCCCATAAGTTGAAACATCTTTATTAGAATGACAAGCTATCCTCAAGCGGGATAGAAGTACGCTTGGCAAGCGTGGAGATAGTGCCACCAACCTTAGGGACGGAACGTCACAACTCCAATTGAGAGTCCGGGACCGGTAATAATTTTTTAAAGGAAGACTAAGGGGAAAAGGAAGATCCAATTCTGTCCCATTTGTTCTTAATAATGTTTGCCATTTTTACAGGCACAGGAAAAGTTAAAGGCACTACCATGTCTTTGTAAACTATGTCTAATTTAAGAATCAAAGGTTCATCAGGCAGCTTGGCCTCTGGAACCTCTAATGTAGACAGGACATCCGTTAGAAGAAAATTTAAGTGTTCAATCATAAATCTAAAGGCTGGTTCCTCCGCCGCAGGAGGCTTAGAGGCAGCAGACTCCGTCCCAGAAAGTTCACCCTCTGAAGCTTCAGAGTGCGACTCATCCTTGGATAACTGAGACAGAGCAGAGAAATCAAATAAATTACATGATGACCCCGGGGCAGGAGAGTTATGTTTAACCTTTCAGTTGCGTTAAGCAGGGCAAGGTAAAGCACTGAGGGCCTCAGACACCACCGTTTTTAACTGCACAGTAAAATCCGATGGTAAAAGGCCCCCTCCAGATGGAGGATTAAGTGTATTACGGAAGCTGCGTGTGTAGAAGGAGATGAATGTTGGGTATGCACCTCACAGGACAGCAAGTCCTCAGAGGTGGAAGGCTCAGTGGTTCTTAATGGGTTAACCTTCTTTGACCGAGTAACATTGTCAAGGCACGTGGAACATAGTTGAGTGGGCGGGCATACTAAGGCCTCCTCACAATATAAACAGGTATTACTATTTGTAATAGAGGGAGTACCCTCTAATATCTCAGAATCCTCAATAGCTTAAGCTAATGATAGCAGGACACAGAAAATAAACTTTTTTTATTTCTCAAAAAACGGCACCTTTATACTCCCAATGGCTGGGGCATTCACCACCTCCTAGACCCAGACAATGCAGAGAAAAAGCGTCTTCTCCGACAACCAGCATGGTCAGGAAAGAGGAAATGCAAGCGAGACCACACCCGGTCGCATGGTGCGCAAGGCAGGTCGCCCCTTCCATGAGAAAAAGTGTGCCAATCTACAAGCTGTGCAGCACTCAAAGTGAAAGTAAAAACCTGTGCGTTCCAGCCACCTAACAGTATATGAGCCCAATAAATCTAACACATAAAGCAGCATAAAATCAAAGCATCACATTTGATTGATCCCCACTGTTCAATAATCCCCCTGAGGTGATATTAACCCATTATTCTAATAAGATAAAAGGAGTCACACTGTGACCCTGTCTTCTAGCGTTTTCAACATATGTAAAAATTGAAACGATCTTACCAGAATCCATGCTGTGGAACAGAAACACAGCCTCTCAAGTGTGACAGTCTTGTAGCATCGCTCCTGACATGGACTTGAGTGAGAAAAACAAGCAGGCAGTGGAACTCGTCAACTTTGATTGCTTAGGAGCTGTTAACAGACAGTCTGGATGGGTTCGCAGAAAGACTCTCCCTGCATTTCCAGACTCTAACTTTCGTCAATGCTCCCACTGAGAGGCTGACAAGACTACTTAAAACTCCAGTCCCATATCGAAGGGCAGATAGCCTTCCTAAGGAACTACTCCGAAATCTTCTGACACTTCTCTGCCCTCCCTCTGTGATGAAAGGCAAAGAATGACTGGGGGGATGGGGGAAGTGGGAGAGGTATTTAAGCCTTTGTCTGGGGTGTCTTTGCCTCCTCCTGGTGGCAAGGTTCAGTATTTGCCAACAGTAAGAAATAATGCTGTGGACTTTACATATATTAAGAAGGGAAATATTAATCTCTTCACACTCTGGGGTGGTGCTTAGTCTTGAAGTTCTCTACAATCAGTTATCACTACACATCAGCACAATGACCTTCTCTCATTCTGGGTTATGGTTCCGTATTCCAGCTTCTTGACCGTTGATGCTAAAACTTTGTTGGCATCGTTAGCAAAGTCCAGATCTCTGACTTCAGAGAGGGGGACAGATATGATGGCAAAAGCCTCTTTATCTTCCTTTGTCTGGCAAGTTCCAATCTGCAGAACAAGAAAGTAGCTTGTGATATAGCTAAAAACAACATTTACTGTTTGTGTAATACAATTTGTAACACTGATACTTATCTGATTTCTATAGTTTATTTTACGCCATAGTGAGAGTGTCACTGTATAAAGTGTTATGTAAAATGTACCTTTAAAGGGACATAAAACTCAAATTTGTATTACTTCTTGATTCAGATAGAGCATGTAATTGTAAACAACTTTCTAATTTACTTCTATTATCAATTTATCTTCATTCTCTTGATATCTTTTGTTGAAAAGCAGGGACTTAAGCTCAGGAGTGTGCACATGTCTGCTGCACTATATGGCAACAGTTTTATAAGAATGTTATACATTTGCAAGTGCACTAGATGGCAGCATTATTTCCAGACATGTAAAGCTCCAGACACCTAACTAGGTATCTCTTCAACAAAGGATACCATGAGAATGAAGCAAGTTTGATAACAGAAGTAAATCTGAAACTTTTTTTTTTTTTAATTGTATGCTCTGTCTGAATCACAAAAGAAACATTTTGGATTTAATGTCCCTTTAACACGTTTTAGCTGCGTACAAGTACCAATTCACAGAATCCTTGTTTAGAAGGTTCCGCAGCCACAACAGAAACTTTATAACAAATTCTGACTCCTCGTATGAAACAGACAGGGAGCCTGTGCTGTTCTCTGCTTTCCTTTTGGGTTAGAGAATTGTCAACAGTCTCTCAACATTTAATTTCCACCAGTTCCCCTTGGGGAAGTAAATCTTACATGTGACAGCCAAAACCATTACATACTTGTTTCATTATCTCTCTGTGAGCTGCGGTGAGCATCTCCAGTTACGTAAGTGGCTAAAACAACAAAGTCTCTTATTGTCTGTATTGTCCCAGACACCTTCATTTTAAAAAGGAAAATGGACAAGACTCTGTCAGAAAGTTGCTGCAAATATATCTGTATTTAATTTTGTATAACCAAAGTACAATTCATTCTTTTAAAGGCAGTTCTGGATTGAGATTTATGGACTGTAATCGTAAATTAAAAACAAATCTTATAAAGCAGTTTTAGAACTGGTTACATTTAAAGGAACCTGCTTATAAAATAGTATGATCATAGGTATGTACCTTAAGCATGACTGGTCTCTCTTCATCAGTATCGATCGGAATACTGGTACTTGTCACCCACGTGTTTGTACACAGATGACGCAACCGAACATAGGAATTCCTACAAAAGCAGAAAGTTTATGCATGCATTAGAAATGTGCACTAATGTCCATATTTCATTTCCCACTCAGAAGTTCAAACTCAAAGATATTCCTTGTTTTATTGCATAATTAACAAGTGCATAGTAAAAACAGAATTTATGCTTACCTGATAAATTACTTTCTCCAACGGTGTGTCCGGTCCACGGCGTCATCCTTACTTGTGGGATATTCTCTTCCCCAACAGGAAATGGCAAAGAGCCCAGCAAAGCTGGTCACATGATCCCTCCTAGGCTCCGCCTTCCCCAGTCATTCGACCGACGTAAAGGAGGAATATGCATAGGAGAAATCATATGATACCGTGGTGACTGTAGTTAGAGAAAATAATTCATCAGACCTGATTAAAAAACCAGGGCGGGCCGTGGACCGGACACACCGTTGGAGAAAGTAATTTATCAGGTAAGCATAAATTCTGTTTTCTCCAACATAGGTGTGTCCGGTCCACGGCGTCATCCTTACTTGTGGGAACCAATACCAAAGCTTTAGGACACGGATGATGGGAGGGAGCAAATCAGGTCACCTAGATGGAAGGCACCACGGCTTGCAAAACCTTTCTCCCAAAAATAGCCTCAGAAGAAGCAAAAGTATCAAATTTGTAAAATTTGGTAAAAGTGTGCAGTGAAGACCAAGTCGCTGCCTTACATATCTGATCAACAGAAGCCTCGTTCTTGAAGGCCCATGTGGAAGCCACAGCCCTAGTGGAATGAGCTGTGATTCTTCCAGGAGGCTGCCGTCCGGCAGTCTCATAAGCCAATCGGATGATGCTTTTAAGCCAAAAAGAGAGAGAGGTAGAAGTTGCTTTTTGACCTCTCCTTTTACCAGACTAAACAACAAACAAGGAAGATGTTTGTCTGAAATCCTTTGTAGCCTCTAAATAGAATTTTAGAGCACGAACTACATCCAAATTGTGCAACAAACGTTCCTTCTTTGAAACTGGATTCGGACACAAAGAAGGCACAACTATCTCCTGGTTAATATTTTTGTTAGAAACAACTTTCGGAAGAAAACCAGGTTTAGTACGCAAAACCACCTTATCTGCATGGAACACCAGATAAGGAGGAGAACACTGCAGAGCAGATAACTCTGAAACTCTTCTAGCAGAAGAAATTGCAACCAAAAACAAAACTTTCCAAGATAATAACTTAATATCTACGGAATGTAAGGGTTCAAACGGAACCCCTTGAAGAACTGAAAGAACTAAATTGAGACTCCAAGGAGGAGTCAAAGGTTTGTAAACAGGCTTGATTCTAACCAGAGCCTGAACAAAAGCTTGAACATCTGGCACAGCCGCCAGCTTTTTGTGAAGTAAAACAGATAAAGCAGAAATCTGTCCCTTCAAAGAACTTGCAGATAATCCTTTCTCCAAACCCTCTTGTAGAAAGGATAGAATCTTAGGAATTTTTATCTTGTTCCATGGGAATCCTTTCGATTCGCACCAACAGATATATTTTTTCCATACTTTATGGTAAATTTTTCTAGTTACAGGCTTTCTAGCCTGAATAAGAGTATCAATGACAGAATCTGAGAACCCACGCTTTGATAAAATCAAGCGTTCAATCTCCAAGCAGTCAGTTGGAGTGAGGCCAGATTCGGATGTTCGAACGGACCTTGAACAAGAAGGTCCCGTCTCAAAGGTAGCTTCCATGGTGGAGCCGATGACATATTCACCAGGTCTGCATACCAAGTTCTGCGTGGCCACGCAGGAGCTATCAAGATCACCGAAGCCCTCTCCTGATTGATCCTGGCTACCAGCCTGGGAATGAGAGGAAACGGTGGGAATACATAAGCTAGGTTGAAGGTCCAGGGCGCTACTAGTGCATCTACTAGAGTCGCCTTGGGATCCCTGGATCTGGACCCGTAGCAAGGAACCTTGAAGTTCTGACGAGACGCCATCAGATCCATGTCTGGAATGCCCCATAATTGAGTTATGTGGGCAAAGATTTCTGGATGGAGTTCCCACTCCCCCGGATGAAATGTCTGACGACTCAGAAAATCCGCTTCCCAATTTTCCACTCCTGGGATGTGGATTGCAGACAAGTGGCAGGAGTGAATCTCCGCCCATTGAATTACTTTGGTCACTTCTTCCATCGCCAGGGAACTCCTTGTTCCCCCCTGATGGTTGATATATGCAACAGTCGTCATGTTGTCTGATTGAAACCTTATGAATTTGGCCTTTGCTAGTTGAGGCCAAGCCTTGAGAGCATTGAATATCGCTCTCAGTTCCAGAATGTTTATCGGGAGAAGAGATTCTTCCCGAGACCATAGACCCTGAGCTTTCAGGGGTTTCCAGACCGCGCCCCAGCCCACCAGACTGGCGTCGGTCGTGACAATGACCCACTCTGGTCTGCGGAAGCTCATCCCTTGAGACAGGTTGTCCAGGGTCAGCCACCAACGGAGTGAATCTCTGGTCCTCTGATCTACTTGGATCGTCGGGGACAAGTCTGTATAATCCCCATTCCACTGTCTGAGCATGCACAGTTGTAATGGTCTTAGATGAATTCGCGCAAAAGGAACTATGTCCATTGCCGCAACCATCAAACCTATTACTTCCATGCACTGCGCTATGGAAGGAAGAAGAACAGAATGAAGTACTTGACAAGAGCTTAGAAGTTTTGATTTTCTGGCCTCTGTCAGAAAAATCTTCATTTCTAAGGAGTCTATTATTGTTCCCAAGAAGGGAACTCTTGTTGACGGGAATAGAGAACTTTTTTCTACGTTCACTTTCCACCCGTGAGATCTGAGAAAGGCTAGGACAATGTCCGTATGAGCCTTTGCTTGTGGCAGAGACGACGCTTGAATCAGTATGTCGTCCAAGTAAGGTACTACTGCAATGCCCCTTGGCCTTAGCACCGCTAGAAGGGACCCTAGTACCTTTGTGAAAATTCTTGGAGCAGTGGCTAATCCGAATGGAAGTGCCACAAACTGGTAATGCTTGTCCAGAAAGGCGAACCTTAGGAACCGATGATGTTCCTTGTGGATAGGAATATGTAGATACGCATCCTTTAAATCCACCGTGGTCATGAATTGACCTTCCTGGATGGTAGGAAGAATTGTCCGAATGGTTTCCATTTTGAACGATGGAACCCTGAGAAATTTGTTTAGGATCTTGAGATCCAAAATTGGCCTGAATGTTCCCTCTTTTTTGGGAACTATGAACAGATTGGAGTAAAACCCCATCCCTTGTTCTCCTAATGGAACAGGATGAATCACTCCCATTTTTAACAGGTCTTCTACACAATGTAAGAATGCCTGTCTTTTTATTTGGTCTGAAGACAATTGAGACCTGTGGAACCTTCCCCTTGGGGGTAGTTCCTTGAATTCCAGGAGATAACCTTGAGAAACTATTTCTAGCGCCCAAGGATCCTGAACATCTCTTGCCCAAGCCTGAGCGAAGAGAGAGAGTCTGCCCCCCACCAGATCCGGTCCCGGATCGGGGGCCAACATCTCATGCTGTCTTAGTAGCGGTAGCAGGCTTCTTGGCCTGCTTACCTTTGTTCCAGCCTTGCATCGGTCTCCAGGCTGGCTTGGTTTGAGAAGAATTACCCTCTTGCTTAGAGGATGTAGAATTTGAGGCTGGTCCGTTTCTGCGAAAGGGACGAAAATTTGTTTTATTTTTAGCCTTAAAAGACCTATCCTGAGGAAGGGCGTGGCCCTTTCCCCCAGTGATGTCTGAAATAATCTCTTTCAAGTCAGGGCCAAACAGCGTTTTCCCCTTGAAAGGGATTTTAAGCAATTTGTTCTTGGAGGACACATCCGCTGACCAAGACTTTAGCCAAAGCGCTCTGCGCGCCACAATAGCAAAACCTGAATTTTTCGCCTCTAATCTAGTTAATTGCAAAGTGGCGTCTAAGGTAAAAGAGTTAGCGAATTTAAGTGCTTGAACTCTGTCCATAACCTCCTCATAAGAAGATGCTTTATTGAGCGACTTTTCTAGTTCTTCGAACCAGAAACACGCTGCTGTAGTGACAGGAACAATGCATGAAATTGGTTGTAGAAGGTAACCTTGCTGAACAAACATCTTTTTAAGCAAACCCTCTAATTTTTTATCCATAGGATCTTTGAAAGCACAACTATCTTCTATAGGGATAGTGGTGCGTTTGTTTAGAGTAGAAACCGCCCCCTCGACCTTGGGGACTGTCTGCCATAAGTCCTTCCTGGGGTCGACCATAGGAAATAATTTCTTAAATATAGGGGGAGGGACAAAAGGTATGCCGGGCCTTTAAAAGCTTCGGGGGGCACCGGGACCTCTAGGAACTTGTCCATCTTACATAATTTCTCTGGAATGACCAAATTGTCACAATCATCCAGAGTAGATAACACCTCCTTAAGCAGAGCGCGGAGATGTTCCAATTTAAATTTGAATGTAATAACGTCAGGTTCAGCTTGTTGAGAAATTTTTCCTGAATCTGAAATTTCTCCCTCAGACAAAACCTCCCTGGCCCCTTCAGACTGGTGTAAGGGCATGTCAGAACCATTATCATCAGCGTCCTCATGCTCTTCAGTATCTAAAACAGAGCAGTCGCGCTTTCGCTGATAAGTGGGCATTTTGGCTAAAATGTTTTTAATAGAATTATCCATTACAGCCGTTAATTGTTGCATAGTAAGGAGGATTGGCGCACTAGATGAACTAGGGACCTCCTGAGTGGGCAAGACTGGTGTAGAGATAGAAGAAGATGATGCAGTACCATGCTTACTCCCTTCACTTAAGGAATCATTTTGGGCAACATTATTATCAGTGGCATCATTGTCCCTACTTTGTTTGTCACATTCATCACATATATTTAAATGGAGAGGAACCTTGGCTTCCGAACATACAGAACATCGTCTATCTGATGGTTCAGACATGTTAATAGGCATAAACTTGATAACAAAGCACAAAAAACGTTTTAAAATAAAACCGTTACTGTCACTTTAAATTTTAAACTGAACACACTTTATTACTGAATATGTGCAAAAGTATGAAGGAATTGTTCAAAATTCACCAAAATTTCACCACAGTGTCTTAAAGCCTTAAAAGTATTGCACACCAAATTTGAAAGCTTTAACTCTTAAAATAACGGAACCGGAGCCGTTTTTTTAACAGAATTCCCAAGATTAAAATAACTCTTCAAAGTTATAAACCATTAAATATGCTTATAAAGTAATCGTTTTAGCCCAGAAAAATGTCTACCAGTCTTTAAAGCCCTTGTGAAGCCCTTTATTCTTATATTTAAAACTAAGAAAATGGCTTACCGGATCCCATAGGGAAAATGACAGCTTCCAGCATTACCAAGTCTTGTTAGAAATGTGTCATACCTCAAGCAGCAAAAGTCTGCTCACTGTTTCCCCCAACTGAAGTTAATTCATCTCAACAGTCCTGTGTGGAAACAGCCATCGATTTTAGTAACGGTTGCTAAAATCATTTTCCTCTTACAAACAGAAATCTTCATCTCTTTTCTGTTTCAGAGTAAATAGTACATACCAGCACTATTTTAAAATAACAAACTCTTGATTGAAGAATAAAAACTACATTTAAACACCAAAAAACTCTTAGCCATCTCCGTGGAGATGTTGCCTGTGCAACGGCAAAGAGAATGACTGGGGAAGGCGGAGCTTAGGAGGGATCATGTGACCAGCTTTGCTGGGCTCTTTGCCATTTCCTATTGGGGAAGAGAATATCCCACAAGTAAGGATGACGCCGTGGACCGGACACACCTATGTTGGAGAAAAGACAATGGTTTAACACCGACTCAGAATTTCAAATAAGCAGTAGATTTGTTTTCTGACAAATTATTTTTTTCTCCCATTTTCCGGCCCCCTGTATCATGTGACAGAGATCGGCCAATCACCGACTAGTATACGTATTGTTCTCCAGAAAGTGTGAATATAAAAGGACTGTGCAAAATTTGAGAATGGAAGTAAATTAGAAAGTGTCTTTAAACTGCTGCTCTTTCTGAATCAATGCTCTGCCAGGGATACAAATATCCACAGCTTTTTACTTGAGTAAAATGATAAACGTAAAATACTTTTAGTCCTTCGCTGAGCACAAAATTAGAGATGGTTTATTGATACTTTCGACCAGTAAATGAAGTATCAAGATTGACAATGGCAATAATTTGCAGCTTTAAGGCTTTGAGGTGCAGGCTCTGAGTTGGTGAGATAAATCCCCCCCAACACTCGCTTGTTCAAGGTGATTGACATGCACTGCTCTCATGCAGTTAGTTTGCGTGAGAGCAGGGGACAGCATTGCACAAGAGAGCTTTTGTGCAATGTTACATTTTGCCAATCAATGCTGCATCAAAAGTTCTCTGCTTGAGATTTTGTCTGACTGCAAACTTCATAAAATCTTCCCAACGTATCAAAAAATTGTGATATCAACCCACATCTAACTTAAAGGTGTTAAAGAGCCTTTGCTATAGAACGAAGATAATATAAAACTTAAGGGGATAGCTATTATTATTTAGACAGAGCATGTCATTTTAAACTAATTTCCAATTTACTACTATGATCAAACTTTCTTTGTATTCTTCGTATCCTTTGTTGAAGGGCAAATCTAGGCAGGATCATAGGGACTCAGGAGCATGCACCTGTCATTAGTACTCCACGGCAGCTTTGTTTTGCCAAATTGTTTGTAGCAGCGTTATACATTGTTCCAAACACTGCTGCCATAAAGTACAGTTTCATTGTGACCTCTGATTTAAGGCTATTTAAAATAAAAAATATTAAGTGCCTTATTAAAGGAACATTCAACACTGCCCACAACATTAATCTATGTTGAAAAACTATAAATAAAGATCAAGCTGCAACGTGCCCCCTTTCTCTTACTTCCTGCCTTCACTGTTGAATCGTCTATGATAACTTCAAAATTGGTGTCCTAACATGGCTTCCTAACTCCACCCACCGTGACGTATTCACCTTCTTTTTCAAACCAGCAGCCAATGATAGCCCATTCCTCGGACTGAAATCCAAGCGCGTTCACGGCCGTTAGCGCATGCGCGATACACTAGGAACACTAAAAGCGGAACCATAATAAGCCAAGTTGTTTCCGTTCCTCTTATATTACGCATAGTACTCTATTTCGTTCTATTAGGTAAAACCCCTATCCGCATCAAGGGCCCGATCCGATATGCAGCGTCCCCCGCAAATGCCGGCGACGCTGAATTTTGTGCTGGTTTGGTATACTATATACGGCGTAACCTAGAAGTTACGCCCGTATATTTCTGCCGTCGCCCGTAGTTTTTTGGGCCATAGGCAGGTATACCAAACCCGCGCAGTTTGGTATCCAATATACAGCGTAAGGACGTACGTGGCGAAAATGGAGAAATCTTACTCCATTTTCACCTCGCCACAAAAAGCAGCCGTAGTAAGCCTTACGCTGTCTATTGGAGCCCCGTAACTCCCTAAACTACCTGCCAAATAAACCTAACACCTAACGCATGCGCAATGTCTATCTAACTGTCAACCGCGATCTGCTAAATAAAACCTAACGCATGCACAATGTCTATCTATCTGTCAACCGCGATCCCCCGCCGCAATCCCTAATAAAATATTTAACCCCTAAACCGCCGCTCCCGGACCCCGCCGCCACCTACATTAACTACCCCCTAATGTGATCCCCCTACACCGTCGCCAACTATATTAAACTACCCCCTAAAGTGAGCCCCTTACACGGCCGCCATCTACCTTACCTACCCCCTAAAGTGAGCTCCTACCCCGCCGCCATCTATTTTAAAATTATTAACCCCCAATTTAATCCCCCTACCCCGCCACCACCTATATTAAATTAATTAACCCTAATTTAATGCGCCTACCCCGCCGCCACCTATATTAAATTAATTAACCCCTAATCTAATCCCCCTACCCCGCCGCCAGCTATATTAAATTATTTAACCCCTAAAATACTAAACTATCCCTACCACTAAACCTAAGTCTAACCCTACAAATAGCCCTGAAAAGGGCTTTTTGTGTGGCATTACCCCAAAGTAAACTGCTCTTTTGCCAGCCCTTAAAAGGGCTTTTGGCGGGGCATGCCCCAAAGAAAACTGCTCTTTTACCAGCCCTTAAAAGGGCTTTTGGCGGGGCTTTGTCACAAAGTAATCAGCTCTTTTGCCTCTAATCTAATCCCCCTACACCGCCGCCACCTATATTAAACACATTAACCCCTAATCTAATCCCCCTACACCGCCGCCAGCTATATTAACTATATTAACCCTAATTATATTAGGGTTAATATAGTTAATATAATTATTATATTATATATATTAACCATAATTATATTAGGGTTAATATAGTTAATATCGTTATTATATTATATATATATTAAGTATAATAACCCTATCTAACTCTAACATCCCTAACTAAACTCTTATTAAAATAAATCTAATATTAATATTATTAATGAAAATATTCCTATTTAAATCTAAATACTTACCTATAAAATAAACCCTAAGATAGCTACAATGTAATTAATAATTACAGTGTAGCTATTTTAGGGTTTATATTTATTTTACAGGTAACTTGGTATTTATTTTAACTAGGTACAATAGCTATTAAATAGTTAATAACTATTTAATAGCTACCCAGTTAAAATAATTACCAATTTACTTGTAAAATAAATCCTAACCTAAGTTACAAATACACCTACACTATCAATAAATTAAATAAACTACAAATATCTAAACTAAAATACAATTAAATAAACTAAACTAAATTACAAAAAAAAAAAAAACACTAAATTACAAAAAATAAAAAAAAGATTACAAGATTTTTAAACTAATTACACCTATTCTAAGCCCCCTAATAAAATAATAAAGCCCCCCAAAATAAAAAAAAATCCCTACCCTATTCTAAATTAAAAAAGTTCAAAGCTCTTTTACCTTACCAGCCCTTAAAAGTTCAATCCGATTGGCTGATTGGTTCAGCCAATCGGATTGAACTTGAATCTGATTGGCTGATTTAATCAGCCAATCAGATTTTTCTACCTTAATTCCGATTGGCTGATAGAATCCTATCAGCCAATCGGAATTCGACGGACGCCATCTTGGATGACGTCTTTAAAGGTACCTCATTCGTCGTTCAGTCGTCGGCCGGGATGGATGCTCCACGTCGGAGGAGCCAAGAAAGAAGATTGAAGATGCCTCTTGATGGAAGATGCCGCCGGATGTAAGAAGCCTTTGCTGCCGCTTGGATAAAGACATCGCCCGGATCGGATGAGGAGTTCGGCCCGGTTGGGTGAAGACAAGGTAGGGAGATCTTCAGGGGGTGGTGTTAGGTTTATTAAAGGGGGGTTTGGGTTAGTTTAGGGGTATGTCGGTGGTGGGTTGTAATGTTGGGGGGGTGGTATTGTGTTTTTTTTTTTCAGGCAAAAGAGCAGTTTTCTTTGGGGCATGCCCCGCAAAAGGCCCTTTTAAGGGCTGGTAAGGTAAAAGAGCTTTGAACTTTTTTAATTTAGAATAGGGTAGGGAATTTTTTTTATTTTGGGGGGCTTTATTATTTTATTAGGGGGCTTAGAATAGGTGTAATTAGCTTAAAAATCTTGTAATCTTTTTTTATTTTTTGTAATTTAGTTTAGTTTATTTAATTGTATTTTAGTTTAGATATTTGTAGTTTATTTAATTTATTGATAGTGTAGGTGTATTTGTAACTTAGGTTAGGATTTATTTTACAAGTAAATTGGTAATTATTTTAACTGGGTAGCTATTAAATAGTTATTAACTATTTAATAGCTATTATACCTAGTTAAAATAAATACCAAGTTACCTGTAAAATAAATATAAACCCTAAAATAGCTACAATGTAATTATTAATTACATTGTAGCTATCTTAGGGTTTATTTTATAGGTAAGTATTTAGATTTAAATAGGAATATTTTCATTAATAATATTAATATTAGATTTATTTTAATAAGAGTTTAGTTAGGGATGTTAGAGTTAGATAGGGTTATTATACTTAATATATATATAATATAATTATATTAACTATATTAACCCTAATATAAGCAGCCATGTTAGGACACCAATTTTGAAGTTATCGTAGACGATTCAACAGTGAAGGCAGGAAGTAAGAGAAAGGGGGCACGTTGCAGCTTGATCTTTATTTATAGTTTTTCAACATAGATTAATGTTGTGGGCAGTGTTGAATGTCCCTTTAAGTGCAACTGTCCCCTTTTTGAGCTCCACTTACTAATCTTGTTAAACGCTACAGCATAACACTCAGACTGAATTACAAGTGGAGCGCTATCAATATCACTTGACGGCACTAGGATTAGTGTGAAAATTGATATTACAAGTCCATGACAAAACTGAATAACCAGAGAATATTTAGCGTGCCCTATACTTTTAATGGAAATTGCGACCACGCTAAACATTTCTCATGCTCATATTATAAGCTGAAAGTTATTTTTTCTATCTATCTATTGGGTTCTTGTAAAGCGCGGCTATTCACCCGTAAGGGTCTCAAGGCGCTGAGGGTTGCAGTTCAGTCGAAGAGCCAGGTCTTGAGGTCCTTTCTGAACTTAGTTAGGGTGGTAGCTTGTCTGAGCTGCAGCGGGAGGGTGTTCCAAGTCTTGGCTGCCAGGTGAGAGAAGGATCTGCCTCCCGCTGTGGTTTTCCTGATGCGGGGGATGACAGCGAGGGCTTGGTCGGCCGATCGAAGTTGTCTGGTTGGGGTGTAGATCCCCAAACATAATAGCAATAGAAAATGTAGGGCAACTTGAGGCCTGATTTTAAGAGTTAGGACTAAAAAGAAAGTTTCACATAACACATAAATGCCTATACAGGTGGCCCTCGTTTTAGAACGGTTCAATTTACACCGTTTCAGAATAACAACCTTTTTTTCCAGTCATGTGACTGCTATTGAAAAGCATTGAGAAGCAGTGCATTTATTAAAATAGCCAGTAGGTGGAGCTGTCCGCTTGTGTTTCAGCAAAGCCAAGCAAGCTGAAATTAATCAGTTTAACCAGACCTGAGCTATCGAGCAGATTTCAAAGGAACAAGATCTTTCTGTCTATAAATCAGTCCAGATTGGAATGCATAGAAAGAACTGTTTGCAGAAAAATGCAAGTGAAGTCTGTGTTGTGTGATTATTTTATTAGGTTTATAATGCTGTTTAGCAAATTATTTTGCTAATTTAACTTAGTTTAATTATATATTTTGTGTTGTGCGATTATTTTATTAGGTTTATAATGCTGTCTAGCATTTAAAGTCTTCATTTCAAAGCTTTAAAAATAATGTATTAAGTGTTACTTATGACAATCTTGAGAGGGGCCTGGAACCTATCTCCCTCACTTCCCATTGACTTACATTATAAACTGGGTTTCAGTTTACAACGGTTTCGATTTACAACCATTCCTTCTGGAACCTAACCCCGGCGTAAACTGAGGGCTACCTGTATATATTTGTATGTGTGTATATATACACATGTAATATGCATATACAGTAAATGTGTATTATTATTTTTTTATTTGTAAACAAGCTTTATTGAAACAGATATAAAATAGGCATAACAGGTTAATCTCTCATTACACTAGTTATAATGTGCACAGAGTCAGTACGGGTCGCCATCTCTTACAAAATGTTACCATACATTCAGCATTGAGTGGATATCCGCCAGGTGAACAAATTTAGCAAATCTCAGGTAACCTTTTTGCAAGTGCAATGTTAAAAAAGAGTCCGCCTTCATTTTATTTTGGCTTGTAATCTTTTAAACATTTTTCTACAAGGTATTATACCTTACAATAATATAAGTGGAAACGCGTGCCTCCAAAGAAGGAGAGGAAAGCGAGAAGTAGAAGAATAGAGAAGAAGCCAAGAAAGGAGAGAAAAAAAAGGGAGGGTAAGGGCATTAGATGGGGACGTCTCTCCATGACGCCCACATCAGTTCATGTATGTTATTGCGTTTGGTTTTGTGATAATGAAATCTTTCTAGGATCAGTAACTCCTCAACGGAGGCAACCCACTGCTCTATGGTAGGAATAACCTCCGTCTTCCATCTATGAGGGATGAGTTTCTGTGCGCCAATGAGCATAATTAGGAGAAGGGCCTGTACGTGTGACTCTTATTTTCGGTAAGTGAAAGAGAAGGACCGCCTCAGGGGAGTGTGGAATGTCAATATGTAACTTAGTCGAGATGAGGGTTGTTACCCCAAGCCAAAATTCTTTTAGCTCAGGGCAAGACCACCAAATATGAAGGAACGTTCCCTGCTCCCCACATCCCCTCCAGCAGAGGGGGCTCGCAAGGGCAAGCACCTGTGTAACCTCGCCAGCGTCAGGTACCATCTACAGGTGAGTTTCAAATTTATTTGCTGAACGTGGGCCAAGACAGAGGAGTGCTTAGCTAGTGTGAAGGATTTTAACCATACGTCCAGGTTCATCTCCCTACCAAGGTCTTTCTGCCAGGCCATTGTGTATGTTGGTAACTGGGTATCCGGTGGAAGAAGTAGTAGTTTATATATTATCGAAATTAGTCGCCTCTGGGGTTTAATCGAGGTGCACATTAGCTCGAAAGCAGTAAGTTCCCTAGTCAGATGCTCTTTCTGTCTGTGATGGGATAGTTGCTTATATCTTAGCCAGGATGAGAACACTGTCCCAAACCTTTCTGACATGTGATCCTGTGTGTGGAGTCTCCCTCTCTCTATGGCATAGTAAAGCGAGCCGTCTCTGAGGCTGTATGGCTGACACACACAAATTCCTAACTGAAAGTACGATAACTCTGGGTTTTCTATTATGGGCATAAGTGGAGAATATCTAGAGGACAGGTGTGTGGATGTATGCACCGTTCTATCCCATTCGTGTAGGACCTCCACTATTAGTTTGTATTTGCTTAGTGTCTCCGAACGCTTTTGGGGGAGAGTCCATGCCAATGTACCCACATTCTTATACAGGAGCACCTGTCCATCCAGTCTCACCCATGCTTTGCTAGTATTGTTTTGGGACCACTCAACTAATCTCTGTAGGAGAATCGCCCTCCGATACTTGGCCATATCAGGGAAACCCAACCCGCCCCTATGTCAGGGTGCCAGGAATCAGACTGAGACAAGAAGTGCAAAAATAATCACACCTTAATTAATAACAAAAATAATAAAAAGTCCACAAGTCAAATAACAAGCCAGGAGTCAAAACCAGAGCTGGTAGTCAGACGAGCTGGAATCAGGAACAAGGAGAACAGCAAAGTCAGGAACAAGCCAGGGATCAGGAACCAGAAGAGTCGTCAGACTAGCCAGGTAACACACAGGAACTCACAAACAGGTCTGAGACAACGCAAGGGCAAAGCATACTGAACAGAGGCCCTTTAAATAATAAGTGATGATATTAAAATTCTGAGACTGCGGACTTCCGGTGGGCGGAGGAAGTGAGCAGACGCCTCACACAGGAGCTCCGCATCTCGGAGTAAATATCGGGATTAAAAACAACAAAAATCCCTGCTCAACCCCACACTTTTGACTTGCCGGGTGACCGCAATTCTCGCCGGCTGCAAACTACAGTGTGCAGGACATCCAATCTTTGTCCTGGCCGCCGAGAAGTAAAGTGCGCAATGCGCAACAGACCCAGAGACGCCATCTTGAGCGAACGCTGATCCGCTCAAAAGTACCCTCAAACATAGGAGACACTTACACCCACAGTATCCCCACGCAGCAGGAGAGGAGTGGGAGACAGGCGATCAGCTGAAGCACCGACCCTGCATTACACCGGGGGGTAAGCTGAGAAGTTTCATAAGCAGCTGTGCCCGGAGTGGGTGAGTTGTGGAGAGTTAGAGTGAGAAGTGAAACAGTGCCTCACACATGATTGCTTAGGCTATACTGCATACACACAGGGGCTTGCTAAAACTTAGAACTCTATCACCTGTGCAACATTTGTTTAAGCCCCAAGGGGAACTGTGAGGTCAGGGCAAGCACCATAACAAGTACAGCGACCAAGTTTTTCTCTCTTTCTGGAGTGGGGGAGCCACAAACCCCAAATATTTTTCTATGTTAAGAAATATTAAATGAAAACTGCTACAAAATCGTTTTTTTTAATGCTGTGTTGAACTGTGCTGCTCTGGTGAGAGTTTTTGTGAACGGCCTAGTCATACGCACTACCACGCGGCCTAGTCCACTGAGGTTGCCTTGGTGCTGGCAGAGAAAGGCAGTGAAAATACCTAAAACAACAAGTAATAATCTACTATATGCTCTTCATCTACACGTCTATCTATGAAAGTAGATAAATACTTTCAGAGGCTCTCTCCTACTACTACAACCAAAATGAGCCAAAAAGCAAAGACCGCAGAACGGCGGCAGAAGCACACTGCAGATGTACATGCGGAGTCCAGCCAGGTCTTAGAACCTCCTACTACCCAGTCAGGAGACCATTCGCTGCTATTACAAGAGCTGAAGTCTTTTTTTTTTACCAAAAATGGACTCACTGCAAACTGGAGTCGACACATTGACCAGCGAGGTACGGCAATTCTCCACCGGCCTAGGTGAGGCAGAAAATCGCTTATCTGAAGTGGAGGATAGGCAGACATCAGCTGATACTACACTGAGACAACTCCGTAAAGAGAATCAACACCTACAAGATCGTATTGACGATCTGGAGAACAGAAGCAGGCGCAATAATTTGCGTATTGTTGGAGTACCTGAAAAAGTGAAGGGGAAAGACCTGCTGGAATTTACCGCCTTGACCTTCCCTAGATTGCTGGGCCTGTCTCCAGACATTTTACCTATCGATGTTGAGAGAGCCCACCGGGTGGGCCCAGAACACACCCTAGAGCATGCTAATATGAAACCAAAGAAATATAAGGAAAGAAAAGAAGGTATCTTGTGGCACACTTAAATGGAAAACTTTATTTTCGATCTGATATTGTAGAAAAGGCACTAAGGAAAAGATTAAAATATAACTTTTATTGATATCTTTAAAATATTTAAATGACAAGAAAACAAAACATATAAAATGGGGAGATTTGATGTTTTCAAAAAATGTATCCCAAATGGTACTAAATTGTCATTTGTAAGTCACATAGGAACAGCTAGATAAATGCTGTTTAATAAATAGCCTCTATCAATCTATATTTAGTTTTCTATTACCATGGGAATTTATTTATATTCATTAGTTTCAAATTTCCCTAGAGATGATCTAAGTCATCCAACATAACTTGCTTATGGTAAAAATAGGTGTGAAAGGAACATTAAAATTGCTGTGTCAGGGATCACACAGGGGGATAGTGTATAACTTATTGGTGTGAATTGCGATCTCGATTTGATGGGGAATCAAATATGTAATATTATATTCCAAACTAGTGGTAAATTACTGGTGGCTGAGTGAGGTGCTTAAACAATTTTGCAGCATTGTCCCAACCCAAAAACTAACTGGTTTGGTTTGGACCACAAGATAGCATGAGTAATGCCTAATAAATTCTTAAATATACAGATTGCCCCCAAAAAAAAAAAAAAATTACACAGTGTTAAGTGTAAATACCCCCCTGAGAAGTTAAGGTATTATTGGAGACGTCTTCCAATAATATGATAGTGTTCTGTGACACAGCTTGTTTTTATTAAAATGATATATATATGCGCTTCTCGTTATACATAAGGGGAATAACCCCTAGATTAGAATATTCTAAATCAATATATTTCAGCTTAGAACCCGTTAATGGGTGATGGACAGAGTATCACTTGGTTAAAGGTAGTGAATAAGGCTATCGTAAGTAAGGCTATCAAAAAATATAGGAACACTGTGGATACTCCACAATCCTATAATGACCATATACTATGATTTTGACCATATATTATGATTTTACAATAGTTTACCAGCAAGTTTTTTAACCGCTAAGCTACCCACCAAGTTTACCCACCAAGTTTAAGCTAAATTGCCGACATACGGCCAACAAAATTAAGAAATTTCTATTTTAAACATAGAGCATAAGGAGAAGCAGAGCGAACGCCTGACGCGCGTTTCGCCTACTGCTTTGTCAAAGGCGCCGAACGTCCTTTGTGCCTCCTCATTTATATTTACGCCAGCCAATCAAAAAAGAGGTGTGTGTAAAGCACGTGATAGGGGTAACCAATCCTAAGGCATTGGTAACGTCATTGGAAATAGTTGTATATTACTGGGTTAGGGAGATGGAGGTGTGTAATATAGCCGGCCAATCAGGTTACAATCACCGGCCCAAATGTAAACAAAAGGTTAGGAATAGGATTTTCACAGATCACGTATATATTGCATTTGTGTTACGCAAATGTTAGCTATTACGGAATACTTATGAAGTGCGTCCCATTGACAATCGCCTATGCTGAGCGTACACATGCATATCTTAGATGTTGTGATCGGATGAAAACCGTACTAATACTTGGTATTAATGTGAGTTGCCTCATCTTTTGAGAAGCTTATCCGTGTTTACACACCTTAGACAATATTAACCACTTGTATTAATTCCGTTATTCTGTTAAACTGGTATCTTAAACGGATGTAGTCTACAATCAACTCTTATTCTAAAAAATGGGCAGTGCTGATTATTTGGGAAAATCTTTTATGTGAACATCTTTAGGAAAAACAATATATTTAATATCTGTCAGAAAAAGAATTTATTAAAATAATTGGGTTCTGATCTCGTGTCCCACATGTGTATTAACACATCCACACGGATGTGTAGCTTGTGCATAAATGCTCTTTTTGAAAAAGTAATCTGTTTGTCAATATGTTCGTTTCTTTATATTAAATACCTAAAGTATTAAATTATTAGATTCTGTTTTGATCTTTTTGTTTTTAAAACATCCTTATTTATATGTTTACCATGTTCACACAGAATTGTTGTTACGATATAGATGGATGGATCAGTGTTTATCACTGTCCATTCTTTCTTCTTACTATCCATATTCATGTGTTTTTTACATGTTCATAATTGTTTGTTACTTATATCTAGGTACCGTTATGTTAGGATATTAACAAGGGTGTTAACTCCCAATAGTTCTATGACATAACTTGATTGTATAGATCAATGATTATCATTTTCATATGAAGAGATCTTAAATTGGGATATTAAAAGGGCACCTCTGGAGGTTTGAGGTCATCTATGCTTACTCTGTATAGATATCTGGATATCAAGAGAATGTGGTAGAACTCTATTATGGTATAACAACTCAGATATAGCTAAATTATGTAGGTTCCCTTGTGTGGTTATGCTAATTGTTTATTCTTATACCTGTTGTATGTTATAACTACCCATACTCATGTATTGACATACACCATTTCTTGGTTTTCTGATGTTATCATCCATTGGATCAGAAACAAATATATGTCATTGTATGTGAGATTATCTATACTCTCTGATTCAACATTATTGAACATATAATCTGTGGCATCTTTCTGATTCTCATACATGTATATGGGAAGGATCAGTGTGGTCTATAAGTATGATCGTTTCATAAGTATGAACTAAAAGATAGTTGTTCATTAAGGCCTTTGGGGGCCATGGTCTGAAGTCTGAAAATCCATTTTGTCTCTTCTCTTAGAAGAGTCGTTTCAATGTTACCGCCTCTAATCCCTGGTCTAATTCTCTGTAATATCCAGCATATTAAGTCAGGTTTTCCTTTATGTTTGTCTAGAAAATGTTTGGCAACTGATGTAATTTTCTTTCCATTTTCCAGATCTTTTTCAGCGTTACGGATATTGCCAATATGTTCCCCAAGTCTTGTTCTTAGTTCTCTAGTTGACATGCCCACATATCTTTTGTTGCAAACACACTGTATGCAATATATGATGTTTCTAGTTCTACAATTGTAGAAGTCATTCATATATATAGTCCCTTTGGGAAAGATCTCCATTTGTTGAACTTTACACATATATGGGCAGAACTTACATGTTCCACAAGGGTGTGTGCCCTTGAGGTTGTCTTTTCTTTTGTTAACATTTTTGATAAAATGACTCTTAACAATTTTATCTCTGATTGTGGGTGCTCGTCTCCACGAGACTTGTACTCTGTCCCCCACTTTCCTTGCTAGATCTTCATCTGTTTGAAGTATGTGAATATGTTTATTCAAAATTTGTGAGATTTCCTTATGTGAATCATTATAAGTAGCCACAAACCTCACTTTTTGATCGCTGTTCCTCACTCAGCCACTCAGCCACCAGTAATTTACCACTAGTTTGGACCTCACTCAGCCACCAGTAATTTACCACTAGTTTGGAATATAATATTACATATTTGATTCCCCATCAAATCGAGATCGCAATTCACACCAATAAGTTATACACTATCCCCCTGTGTGATCCCTGACACAGCAATTTTAATGTTCCTTTCACACCTATTTTTACCATAAGCAAGTTATGTTGGATGACTTAGATCATCTCTAGGGAAATTTGAAACTAATGAATATAAATAAATTCCCATGGTAATAGAAAACTAAATATAGATTGATAGAGGCTATTTATTAAACAGCATTTATCTAGCTGTTCCTATGTGACTTACAAATGACAATTTAGTACCATTTGGGATACATTTTTTGAAAACATCAAATCTCCCCATTTTATATGTTTTGTTTTCTTGTCATTTAAATATTTTAAAGATATCAATAAAAGTTATATTTTAATCTTTTCCTTAGTGCCTTTTCTACAATATCAGATCGAAAATAAAGTTTTCCATTTAAGTGTGCCACAAGATACCTTCTTTTCTTTCCTTATATTTCTTTGATATTAAACCAGGTATCAGGCACTGCCCTCCAGGGATACATAGGCCTACCCTGTTGGGATAATTTTGGGAAACTTTGACCTGTCCCCAAACGTAAATCCCCTTTTCTTAGGGGAATTACTAAAATTCTAATATGAAACCAAGACAAGTCATCCTTAAGTGCTTAAATTTCCAAGAAAAGCTCAAAATACTCAGAGCCTATAGAACGCACAAAGAAGTGCTGTTCGAAGGTTCTAGGCTGCTCCTCTTCCAGGACTACTCGGCTGAAGTTTCCAAGCAAAGAAAAGAGTTTGCACCCTTGGGCTCACGCCTACATCAACAGGGCCGCCAGGTGGCACTTCTGTTTCCAGCCAAGCTTCGACTTCATTCTGCATCAGGAGTAAAGATATTCCACTCCCCCAAGGCTTTGCCACTTTATCTGACTACGGAGGAGAAAGCTGCTGGTACCTGAGATCCTACCGACAACACTTAAGTGACTCTTACCTCATAATGTGGCCTTTAAATGGCTGCGAAATCCCTGAAAAAAGAGCCCTGTTGTCCCTTTTCCCTTCTCCTCTTTCCCCACCAGTCCTCTGGTGGGGGACATGCACTGGACATCGATGGGAGATACACTCTCCCTCCCTACGGAGCTGGAGGACTTAATGACCCTGCAGAAGGGGTCTTACCTGCACGTGAGATTACCCAAATTGTTCTCTATCAGTGTTTCTTTGCCTGTTCTCTAATGTTTTATGTGTGTATAATGTTGCTTATTGAGTTTAATATGTTGTTATCTTTCAGGATTGCTCTCAGGACTCGGGGAGCGGCTAAAACCTTTCCCCTTCATAGGTTCCTGTCACAGCACCGCTTTATATGTGACCCGCTCGTTGAGGCTGAGAGCAAACTGAGGATGGGGGGTGGTACATGGGTGGGAAATGTTACACTTCTGCTCCACAAGGTGCTGCGCAGCTGGGGTATTGTTCGCGTGTTGCTATGGACATATTATGTTACCTGTCAACGCTCTGCAAAACCCATGTGGAAACCCATTGACTATACGGGATGTGTTCTGGCTGCATGCAAATTTGCTCTGGTTGTTTTTTATAGTTGTTCTAAGGTGGATTGTTGTCTGTTTTCTGTATATGTCTTACTGTACACATGGTTGACTGTGCTAATGTCTCTCAGAGTTGCCTCCAGGGCCAGAGGTGTGACTCGAACCCCTTTCTCTTTTGGGTTCCGGCTGCATTATTATGCATTTTGTGATTCGCTCCCTGGGATTGGAGGAGGCCTGATGATGTGGGGTGGTGCCTTGGCGGGGAATATGACACTTCAATTTAAGATAGCATTTGGTAGCTGGATTACTGTTTATTTGCAAATTACACGTGAAATCAACTGTCTGGATGCTGGCCAGCTCAGGTGTGAGCCCACTTACATTACAGGGCATTTCTTAATTGCACGTGAAGATAGTTATATTGTTTTCCATACATGCTTTGTTACTGATCCTTATCTATTTCTTGTATATAAACTGTTGTTTGTATGGTTGAGCGCATCGACATGGCCATAAGTTGCTCTCAGGACCCGTGGAGTGGCTCGTGACTTTTTATCATACCGGTACCTGCTGCAGAGCTATGCACAGCGGGAGCCGTTCCCGGAGACTGAGAGCAAATTGGGGGAGGGTGGTATTGGTTTAGCTGGAATGGTTATACTGTATCTGCGTGCTGTGTTGTGTGGTTTGTCTGCTGTTCACATTTTGCCCTGGAAATGCACTGCCAATCACGTACTCCCTGGAAAATTTAAGCGGGAGAATTATGCAAATTTGATACACTGTATACAGGGATTTTTTGTCTGTGGCCCCCCTTTCTTTGACTGCCTCTCCCCCCGGGAGACCCTTGCTTTGCCTCATAGTGCTATGGAATAATGGCTCTCAAAATACATACATGGTATGTGGGCGGTATTAATTCTCCCATAAAGCGTAAATCTATTTTGACACATCTACGTAAACTGAACTCAGATGTAGCGTTTCTTCAAGAGACGCATTTGGGAGACGAGGAGCATAGAAAGTTGAAGAGAGATTGGGTGGGGGAAATGGCCTACCTTTCTTATACCTCCTCTAGTAGGGGCCTGGCAATACTGTTTGGCAAGCGCATACAGGTAGAGATACATAACACTGTGGCAGATCCAGAGGGCAGGTTCCTGATACTACAGGTTTCCATAGGCATGATTAAATACACACTGTGCAACATTTATGCTTCCAACACAAAGAATCTCTCTTACTGGGAAACTCTATCACAGAAATTGGCCCCCTTTATCGGATCTGGGTTGATAATAGGGGGAGATTTTAACCTGACCCCGCAGCCCCTTTTGGACAGAACTTGGGTACAGGATATTCCGAGAGAGAAAAGACTGCGGAACTATAGGGGGAGGTTCGAGGGGAAGGTGTTTGATTTGTTGTGCGAGTCTTTGGCTGTGTGTGATATATGGCGTAGAAGACACCCAGAGGATAGGGATTATACCTGCCTGTCAAAACCTAATTTTTCACTTTCACGCATTGACCTTTTCTTGGTAGCAGATTCTCTGATACCACGTCACCTCGGAGACAATACACGACATAGTGATCTCGGATCACGCCCCAGTCGAAATAACCTTGGGTAGTGCTCACCTACGTCCAACTAGAAATTCATTGAGATTTCCATCTTATCTACTTACATCCGACCCATTCCGTAAATTTTTTGGAGTTCTATCTTTATTAAGGGCTTTTCTAGAAGCGAATCATCAAGTATCCATATGTATGTAGCAAGAGGGATATCCGGCCAGCGCACCGTGCACGTAACCAGCACGTGATCCAACCAAGTAATGGAGTCAATGGTGCATGTGTCTATCAGGTCTAATCCTATGGTATTAGTGAAAAAATAATTATGCGGGAATATTTTTTTATATGGAGGGGAATAGTAGGTAAAATCTTTAGAGAAGGGGTGGAAGGCTCTCCAAATATTGTGCAGCAGAAGGCCGGAAAATGTTGACCAGATAGACTTAAGTACTCTGTTCGGAACACTAGATGAGCCGTTAGAGGTATCTATGTGCGGTTCAAAAGGGGTATTAAGGTCTCCTGCTAGGAAGACCGGGTTTTTTGCAAGGTCCAGTAATGATCTCGAGAAGCTCTGGACAAACAGGTGCTGTTTCGTGTTGGGCGTGTATATTGTTGCAAGTGTGATTAGGTGCTTGTACAGGGTACCCACCAAGACAATGTATCGCCCCTCCAGATCTTTGTCTATATGTATGAGTTTGAATGGGACTGAGTGGTGAATTAGTATACCCACTCCATTTTTTTTTTATGAGTCCGAAGCGAAGTATGCCTCAGGGTATTGTGAGCTATGCCATTTTGGTTCCCTACCCTTACGGAAATGTGTTTCCTGAAAGAATATGATGTGGCTATGCAGGTGTTTAAGGTCTCTGAATACGAGGGACCGCTTACCTGGGCTGAAGGCCTTTAGCATTGATCGTGGTAAACGTGCAGACATCCTAGGGACAAGGGGGGTAGGGAAGGGGTAGAAATTTAGCTGGAAGACAGGAGGGAATGGGGTCAGAATAAAGTGGAATAGAAAAACAAGAAGAATCGCCTGACAGGCTGGGCTTATGTTAAATAACAGCAAACAACTATTCGACCACATGCTTCTGCAGATAGAGAAAAAATACAACAATTTAAAACAATTAGCAAGTTGGTCAAAGAAAAAGTAATACAACAATGAAGGAAATAATCCCGGGTGAAACACAACTATTTAAAATATCATTACCCATGGCACCTACTACCAAGGCCATGGAGCAAAGTAAGGTGCATGTTCCTATGTAACAGTGCAGGAGGTGGACAGTGATAAACATAAGCTAAGGGGTCTGGTAACATACTATCATTATTGGGAGCTCAAGGATGTAAACCCTATGTGAGGGATCAAAGACAGCACAGAAGTACAGGTCAAGTATGGATATATATGTGCTGTCTGGTCAGGGGCATATGTGGACACTCAGGGGGATTGAGGCCAGACTTTTTTTTTTATTTTGTATTTTTTTGGGAGACCCTTTGCTATGGCCCTACTGTGTGTATGTCCCCATACCCTTCTAAGCTGTGCATATATTAAAGGGACAGTATACACTCATTTTCATATAACTGCATGTAATAGACACTACTATAAAGAATAAGATGCACAGATACTGATATAAAAATCCAGTATAAAACTGTTTAAAAACTTACTTAGAAGCTGTCAGTTTGGCTCTGTTGAAAAGGTAGTTGGAAAGCCCACTGCAAGTGGCAAATAAGACACTCCCCCCCCCCCTTCTTTTGCATATGAAAAGACCCTTTACACAAACAGGAGCAAGCTGGAGAAGGTAGCTGACAGTATTCACATAAAACTTTGGGGCTTGGTTAGGAGTCTGAAAATCAGAGCAATGTTATTTAAAAATAAGCAAAACTATACATTTATTTAAAAAAAAAACTTTATGGGCTATATAAATAGATCATCTACAAAACAAAAAAAAAATGAGTGTATAATGTCCCTTTAACACATTGAGTAAACTTGAACAAAACACTTCATACAGAGTACAAATAGCTAAATAAACAATCAAACATTGGCATATAACCTAGTGATACGCTTACACTAACACTCTGGATCCCTTCAATAACAGTCAGTAGACCCACTCACACAGTTCTCTGTGTAATAGCAAATGTCCCAATGGAGGGCCTGACGCCGTGTCTAACCTAGTGAAGGTCCAGACGAGCCTCAAAGGTCAGTTCCTGTTACCCATGTGGGTGGGCGGTTTAGCTCGCTTCAGATTCCCCCCGTCCCCGGGGTACCTTCAATCTGTGGCTGTCCTTCTGGGAGTGCTAATTCCACGCAAAAGGCCTGGAGGTCATCACCTGGTTTAAATATGAATGATCTGTTGTTATGGGACACTATCAGGGAGACCGGGAACCCCCAGCGGTACTGTATGTTGAGGCTCCTCAGTTGCAAAGTAACGTGTGCCAGTTATCGTCTCTTCTGAAGGGTAGTGGGCGACAGATCAAAAAACAACTGTATATCATATCCAGCATGGCGTGTCGGATTTTTGGCCCTTGCACATTTTAAGATCTCCTTTTTTTTCTTTAAAAATAAGAAATTTAATGATGATATCTCTTAGGGGAGCCTTTGGTGGCGGTCTGGCTCTCAGGGGTCGGTGAGCTCTTTCTATAGCAATGTCTGCTGAGGATGGGGTTCCCTTAATGGTGCGGAAGAGGCTTTGGAGATATCCCTCAATGGCAGGAGGGAGTATGGATTTGGGAACCCCCCTAACCCTGAGGTTATTGCAAAAGCTACGGTTGTCCAAGTCCTCTAGTTTATCTGTGAGTCTGGATGGTAGCCTCATAGTGTTTAAGTTCTGCTGTATGTCACTTCATGGAGGCAGCACTGTCTGTTTGGGGTTCCTCTACTTTAGACACCCTGCTGTCTAGCATATTAATGTCCTTTTTAAGATCTTGGAACAGACTTCGCATCTCCTTTAGCACGTTTTGAATATCCTCCTTCGAGGACAGGAGTTGCAGGTCATCTTTTGTGATATATTGCTGTGCTGGCTGATCGGTCATGTCTGAGTGTGGGGTATCTGCTAGCTTATTAGTAGTTAGGTTGCCTCTGTCTGATGGAGTAGCCACTTCCAATGGCTTCAAAAATTTACTCAGTGGCTTTAAATGAGGTCCCTTCTCTATTTTACTATGCCTCTTGTTAGGCATGCCTTAGTTAACAGTACCCCTAAACTTGTCTGGGTGTTTTAGACCCGTAAAAAAGTCACTTATTCTTGTGTTAGACTTTTAATCACTGCAGCAATGTTTACTTCGCTACTGGAAATTTGTTACCTGTGCCTTCTTTATCTTTTACCAGCTCCCAGTGATGTACACTGTTTTCCTTCATATAGTCCCTTATTTAGTAATCTTGGCGAGCGTTACCTCCCAATCTCAAACACGGACACACTGAAACCCAATTACTATATATAGGCTCTTCCAGAGGGCAGTTGCGGCCGCAACATAACAACTGTTTTTTTTAATTTTTGGCGGTTCTGCTTGGACTAAAGTCCTCTTCCAAGCCCACCTCTCTGTTAAGACCGGATGCTGTGCGGTCGGAGCTCTAGTCGTGACTCACAAGTCCCCTAGAGTTTTGCTATGTCTAACCTGCTCCGTTTCTCCCCAACAAGTCGTCGCTGTCCAACTTCGCTGCCACCAACCTCTTTCTCCTTCTTATTGCGTACTCACGCACTGGGTAATGGCGCCGCGCCAAAGTTCAGCGGGCCCACTCCGGGAGGGTAAGTGTTAGGAATTGTTAGCATGACTAGTGCCATCTTGTTCTTCGCCGCCATTTTGTCTTAGGCATCCATCTTGTCTAATGAATCTTTTATGATAGTGGTTTATTATGTAGTGAGAAATATGCTGATGTTAGGGAGACTTGCATAGCTAGAATAGCCCTGAGAATGACCCAGACGATGTGCTTGGATGCATTGTTATCTCTACAAGATGTCAAAGGGCTGTGATTTGTGCTGGGCTATGAGGCCCAGAGTTACTGTTATCTGAAGTTAGGTATGTCTGTAGAAATGACTCCCTAACACTCCTTTTCTTCCAATTATATTTTAAATGAGTTTCTTTGTTCTTGCAGAAATACTATGTGAAATGATGTAATTATGAATACGTCACTTGTTAAACCTATATGCTGTAATTCTTGGCTATAAAAAGTGCCTGAATAGTTTTTGGAATCATAGCTGTGTGGTCTGAAATCTATTCTCGTGGATATCCTGAACAAATAATGTATTCATTTCCAGCTGATATGGTGTATTCCAGGCCAAGCCCTGACTGACACGCCCCCCCCCCTCTGAAAACAACATCTAACAGTAAGTGACACAGAGTCAGACTGTTCCAGCAGATGTCACCCAGTCTGCAACTAAGCCCCCTGCTTTAACTTTTACACCTTTATAAAAGCTGTGTTATCACCCAGAGTTAGGAGTTTCTCTAAAATGTGGCCATTCACCTGCGTGGCCAAGCTCCTCCCTATACATGTGTATTAATGTGTTTATATGTATGTGCGCACATACATACATATATAGGCAAATTAACAAATATATATACACTTTTGAGCCCGTCTAAGTCAAACACCTCGAAATATTCAATATCATTTTTAAAAAAAAAAATTTTTAGTTTTTTTTAATAGAAATACCTGTTCCTCACTATATATATATATATATATATATATATATATATATATATATATTTACAATAGATAGATAGATAGATAGATAGATAGATAGATAGATAGAGTATTCTTAACGCATCTTTGCCCTTAGCACCTTCGGGTTATCCCTCGAGCAAAAGTCAGAAAGGACTTTTTTAGAATCCTTCATAGAAGTCAATGGAGAAAGGGAGTTAGCGTGGTCACGTTATCCAACCTCCAGATCTTAGCACGCCAGAGTGTTTCACTCAAGTGGTAACTTTTTACTTTCAACTTGTAATACCAGCGCAAACATGGGAGCGCTATTGATTAAACTTGAGCAGTGTTAGAGCTCAACAGCGCTTATATTTTTCTGCTCCATTTGTAACCCAGCCCTTATTCTTTATTAAACACAAACAAGCTGTGTAAGCAAATGATGTTCACTAGAGCACTCTTCACTGTTATGTTTTTAAACTCTAATTTAGATCTGCAGATTTTCAAACCATCACAACTTTTATTTAAAACAATAGGTTTTGATTAGTCTAAATTATCTAAGGCTTAAAATAATGTCAGGACTTTCATGTGGCAATACAAGATAATTAGGCTTGTTTTTAATCTTTCTGTTTTCTGGTCAGGTTATGTCATGTTTATAAACCTACACATAAGCAAGACTGGAAATAAATAGATTTACTGTTTTGAAGGTAAAGGGCGGTCATGCCAAATATTGATTTTAGATTTTCTTCTGTTCACTCAGTTTGCATTTTGTTAATTGATAAAAAAAGTATTATTAACATATCTATTATTTAAAAACATAATTTATGCTTACCTGATAAATTTATTTCTCTTGTAGTGTATCCAGTCCACGGATCATCCATTACTTATGGGATATTCTCCTTCCCAACAGGAAGTTGCAAGAGGATCACCCATAGCAGAGCTGCTATATAGCTCCTCCCCTCACTGCCATATCCAGTCATTCGACCGAAACAAGCCGAGAAAGGAGAAACCATAGGGTGCAGTGGTGACTGTAATTTAATTAAAATTTAGACCTGCCTTAAAAGGACAGGGCGGGCCGTGGACTGGATACACTACAAGAGAAATAAATTTATCAGGTAAGCATAAATTATGTTTTCTCTTGTTAAGTGTATCCAGTCCACGGATCATCCATTACTTATGGGATACCAATACCAAAGCTAAAGTACACGGATGATGGGAGGGACAAGGCAGGAACTTAAACGGAAGGAACCACTGCCTGTAGAACCTTTCTCCCAAAAACAGCCTCCGAAGAAGCAAAAGTATCAAATTTGGAAAATTTGGAAAAGGTATGAAGCGAAGACCAAGTCGCGGCCTTGCAAATCTGTTCAACAGAAGCCTCATTTTTAAAGGCCCAGGTGGAAGCCACAGCTCTAGTAGAATGAGCTGTAATCCTTTCAGGGGGCTGCTGTCCAGCAGTCTCATAGGCTAAATGGATTATACTCCGAAGCCAAGAAGAAAGAGAGGTTGCCGAGGCCTTTTGACCTCTCCTCTGTCCAGAGTAAACAACAAACAGGTTAGATGTTTGACGAAAATCTTTAGTAGCCTGTAAGTAAAACTTCAAGGCACGGACTACGCCTAGATTATGCAAAAGACGTTCCTTCTTTGAAGAAGGATTAGGACATAATGATGGAACAACAATCTCCTGATTGATATTCTTGTTAGAAACCACCTTAGGTAAAAACCCAGGTTTTGTACGCAGGACTACCTTATCTGAATAGAAGATCAGATAAGGAGAATCACAATGTAAGGCAGATAACTCTGAGACTCTTCAAGCCGAGGAAATAGCCATCAGAAAAAGAACTTTCCATGATAGAAGTTTGATATCAATAGAATGAAGGGGTTCAAACGGAACTCCTTGAAGAACTTTAAGAACCAAGTTTAAGCTCCATGGAGGAGCAACTGGTTTAAACACAGGCTTAATTCTAACTAAAGCCTGACAAAATGCCTGAACGTCTGGAACTTCTGCCAGACGCTTGTGTAAAAGAATAGACAGAGCAGAGATCTGTCCCTTTAAAGAACTAGCTGATAATCCTTTGTCCAAACCCTCTTGGAAGGACAATATCCTAGGAATCCTAACCCTACTCCATAAGTAATTCTTGGATTCACACCAATGAAGATATTTACTCCATATCTACGGGTAAATTTTCCTGGTGACAGGCTTTCGTGCCTGTATTAAGGTATCAATTACCGACTCGGAGAAGTCACGCTTTGATAGGATCAAGCGTTCAATCTCCATGCAGTCAGTCTCAGAGAAAGTAGATTCGGATGATTGAAAGGACCTTGTATTAGAAGGTCTTGTCTCAGAGGCAGAGTCCATGGTGGAAAGGATGACATGTCCACTAGGTCTGCATACCAGGTCCTGCGTGGCCACGCAGGCGCTATCAACATCACCAATGCTCTCTCCTGTTTGACTTTGGCAATCAGATGAGGGAGCAGAGGAAACGGTGGAAACACATAAGCCAGGTTGAAGAACCAAGGCGCTGCTAGAGCATCTATCAGTGCCGCTTCTGGGTCCCTGGACCTGGATCCGTAACAAGGAAGCTTGGCTTTCTGGCGAGACGCCATAAGATCCAGTTCTGGTTTGCCCCAACGGAGAACCAATTGAGCAAACACCTCCGGATGGAGTTCCCACTCCCCCAGATGAAAAGTCTGACTACTTAGAAAATCCGCCTCCCAGTTCTTTACACCTGGGATATGGATCACTGACAGGTGGCAAGAGTGAGTCTCTGCCCAGCAAATTATCTTGGAGACTTCTGACATCGCTAGGGAACTCCTGGTTCCCCCTTGATGGTTGATGTAAGCCACAGTCATGATGTTGTCTGACTGAAATCTGATGAACCTCAGTGTTGCTAACTGAGGCCAAGCTAGAAGAGCATTGAATATTGCTCTTAACTCCAGAATATTTATTGGGAGGAGTTTCTCCTCCTGAGTCCATGAACCCTGAGCCTTCAGGGAGTTCCAGACTGCACCCCAACCTAGAAGGCTGGCATCTGTTGTTACAATGGTCCAATCTGGTCTGCGAAAGGTCATACCTTTCGACAGATGGACCCGAGATAACCACCAGAGAAGAGAATCTCTGGTTTCCTGATCCAGATTTAGTAGAGGGGACAAATCTGTGTAATCCCCATTCCACTGACTGAGCATGCATAATTGCAGCGGTCTGAGATGCAGGCGCGCAAATGGCACTATGTCCATCGCCGCTACCATTAAGCCGATTACTTCCATGCACTGAGCCACCGTGGGGCGCGGAATGGAGTGAAGAACACGGCAAGCATTTAGAAGTTTTGATAACCTAGACACCGTCAAGTAAATTTTCATTTCTATAGAATCTATTAGAGTCCCTAGGAAGGAAACCCTTGTGAGAGGAGATAGAGAACACTTTTCTTCTTTCACTTTCCACCCATGCGACCTCAGAAATGCCAGAACTATCTCTGTATGAGACTTGGCAATTTGAAAGCTTGACACCTGTATCAGGATGTCGTCTAGGTAAGGAGCCACCGCTAGAAAGGCAAACCTCAAGAACCGATGATGATTCTTTTGAATCGGAATGTGAAGGTAGGCATCCTTTAAGTCCACTGTGGTCATGTACTGACCCTCTTGGATCATGGGTAAAATGGTTCGAATAGTTTCCATCTTGAATGATGGAACTCTGAGGAATTTGTTTAGGATCTTTAGATCCAAAATTGGTCTGAAGGTTCCCTCTTTTTTGGGAACCACAAACAGATTTGAATAAAACCCCTGTCCTTGTTTCGTCCGCGGAACTGGATGGAACACTCCCATTACAAGGAGGTCTTGCACGCTGCTTAGGAATGCCCCTTTCTTTATCTGGTTTGAAAATAATCTTGAAAGGTGAAATCTCCCTTGTGGAGGAGAAGCTTTGAAGTCCAGAAGATATCCCTGAGATATGATCTCCAACGCCCAGGGATCCTGAACATCTCTTGCCCACGCCTGGGCGAAGAGAGAGAGTCTGCCCCCTACTAGATCCGTTGTCGGATAGGGGGCCGCTCCTTCATGCTGTCTTAGAGGCAGCAGCAGGCTTTCTGGCCTGCTTGCCCTTGTTCCAGGACTGGTTAGGTTTCCAGGCCTGCTTGGAATGAGCAAAAGTTCCCTCTTGTTTTGAAGCAGAGGGAGTTGATTCTGCACCTGCCTTGAAATTTCGAAAGGCACGAAAATTAGACTGTGTGGCCCTTGATTTGGCCCTGTCCTGAGGAAGGGTATGACCCTTACCTCCAGTAATGTCAGCAATAATTTCTTTCAAACCAGGCCCGAATAAGGTCTGCCCCTTGAAAGTAATGTTGAGTAATTTAGACTTTGAAGTCACATCAGCTGACCAGGATTTAAACCATAGCGCCCTACGCGCCTGGATGGCGAATCCGGAATTCTTAGCCGTTAGTTTAGTCAAATGAACAATGGCATCAGAAACAAATGAGTTAGCTAGCTTAAGTGTTCTAAGCTTGTCAATAATTTCAGTCAATGGAGCTGTATGGATGGCCTCTTCCAGGGCCTCAAACCAGAACGCCGCCGCAGCAGTGACAGGCGCAATCCATGCAAGGGGCTGTAAAATAAAACCTTGTTGAATAAACATTTTCTTAAGGTAACCCTCTAATTTTTTATCCATTGGATCTGAAAAAGCACAACTGTCCTCAACCGGGATAGTGGTACGCTTTGCTAAAGTAGAAACTGCTCCCTCCACCATAGGGACTGTCTTGCCATAAGTCCCGTGTAGTGGCATCTATTGGAAACATTTTTCTAAATATAGGAGGAGGGGAAAAGGGCACACCGGGTCTATCCCACTCCTTGCTAATAATTTCTGTAAGCCTTTTAGGTATTGGAAAAACATCAGTACTCACCGGTACTGCATAGTATTTATCCAGCCTACACAATTTCTCTGGCACTGCAATTGTGTCACAGTCATTCAGAGCAGCTAATACCTCCCCAAGCAATACACGGAGGTTCTCAAGCTTAAATTTAAAATTAGAAATCTCTGAATCAGGTCTCCCCGATTCAGAGACGTCACCCACAGACTGAAGCTCTCCGTCCTCAGGTTCTGCATATTGTGACGCAGTATCAGACATGGCTCTTACAGCATCTACGCGCTCTGTATGTCGTCTAACCCCAGAGCTATCGCGCTTGCCTCTCAATTCAGGCAATCTGGCTAATACCTGTGACAGGGTATTATTCATAATTGCAGCCATGTCCTGCAAAGTAATCGCTATGGGCGTCCCTGATGTACTTGGCGCCATATTAGCGTGCGTCCCTTGAGCGGGAGGCGAAGGGTCCGACACGTGGGGAGAGTTAGTCGGCATAACTTCCCCCTCGACAGACCCCTCTGGTGACATGTCTTTTATAGATAAAGACTGATCTTTACTGTTTAAAGTGAAATCAATACATTTAGTACACATTCTCCTATGGGGCTCCACCATGGCTTTTAAACATAATGAACAAGTAGTTTCCTCTGTGTCAGACATGTTTGTACAGACTAGCAATGAGACTAGCAAGCTTGGAAAACACTTTAAACCAAGTTAACAAGCAATATAAAAAACGTTACTGTGCCTTTAAGAGAAACAAATTTTGACAAAATTTGAAATAACAGTAAAAAAAGGCAGTTACACTAACAAAATTTTTACAGTGTATGTAACAGGTTAGCAGAGCATTGCACCCACTTGCAAATGGATGATTAACCCCTTAATACCAAAAACGGAATAATAAATGACAAAAACGTTTTTAAACACAGTCACAACAACTGCCACAGGTCTACTGTGGTTGTTACCCTCCTCAAACACGACTTTTGAAGCCTTTTGAGCCCTTCAGAGATGTCCTGTATCATGCAGAAGGATGCTGAGTGTCTCTGTCTGTAATTTCAGCTGCACAGAAAAGCGCCAAAATAGGCCTCTCCCACTCATATTACAACAGTGGAAAGCCTCAGGAAACTGTTTCTAGGCAAAAATCAAGCCAGCCATGTGGAGAAAAACTAGGCCCCAATAAGTTTTGTCACCAAACATATATAAAAACGATTAACATGCCAGCAAACGTTTTATATTACACTTTTATAAGAGTATGTATCTCTGTTAATAATGATACCAGTCGCTATTAAATCACTGCATTTAGGCTCAACTTACATTAATCCGGTATCAGCAGCATTTTTCTAGCAAATTCCATCCCTAGAAATATGTTAACTGCACATACCTTATTGCAGGGAAACCTGCACGCCATTCCCCCTCTGAAGTTACCTCACTCCTCAGAATATGTGAGAACGGCAATGGATCTTAGTTACTTCTGCTAAGATCATAGAAATCACAGGCAGATTCTTCTTCTAATGCTGCCTGTGAGAAAACAGTACACTCCGGTACCATTTAAAAATAACAAACTTTTGATTGAAGTTAAAAACTAACTATAATACACCACTCTCCTCTTACTACGTCCATCTTTGTTGAGAGTTGCAAGAGAATGACTGGATATGGCAGTGAGGGGAGGAGCTATATAGCAGCTCTGCTATGGGTGATCCTCTTGCAACTTCCTGTTGGGAAGGAGAATATCCCATAAGTAATGGATGATCCGTGGACTGGATACACTTAACAAGAGAAATATTATTACTTTACAGCATTTTTTTTCACATCTGCCTGAAACTTCTGCACAGTTGAGTACATATTTTATATATACTGTGCATATGTGTGTGTATATATATATATATACTGTGTATATGTGTGTGTATATATATATATATACTGTGTATATGTGTGTATATATATTATAATGTAATTCTTATTATCTTATCTTTCTAGTCTATTTTATTTTAGCTAACAAAATTCAAGTACACAATGAATAAGAAAAGTAATGTAGCATCTAATGCCCCACAATGCTTAAAATACCAATGCTGATTGGCTGATCTGTACTTACTGCTGTGTTTAAATGTAGCTCTTTAATAACAAAGATAGAAAATGTGAACATTATCCCTTTAAACTGATATGAAAGTAAGGGGCCTATCTATCAAGCCTTCAGACTCGCCAGAAACACAAGTTATGGAGCAGCGATCTAAAGACCGCTGCTCCATAACCTGTCCGCTTGCCCTGAGGAGGCGGACAGAGATCGCCGCAATTCAACCCGATCGAATACGATTGGGTTGATTGACACCCCCCTGCTAGCGGCCGATTGGTGGCACAATGCTGAATGCGGAGAGCGTATTGCTATTCGCATTCAGCGAAGTCTGTCGAATATGATCCGCAATGTCGGATCGTGTCCGACAGGCCTTTCATAAATAGGCGCCTAAGAGTTAAACTCATGGATCAGACAGAACACTGGGAGCTAGCTGGTGATTGGGACTACACGCATATGCCACTTGTCATTGGCTCACTAGTTGTCTTCAGCTAGGTCACAGTAGTGCATTGTTGCTCTGGTGCTGATTTTAACTATGTGTTTAACTATGTGTTTAACCCCTTTGCACTGTTAAACATAGCCATGTTTCAGTAAGCTTTCTTGTCTTTTTAGGCAAATATGTGCAATGCTGCTTACTCCAAATACAGGCTGAATCTAAGAAATTAAGCTTTTGGCTGGGGTGTCTTTGCCTCTTCCTGGTGGCCAGGTTCTGAATTCCCAAAAGTAATAAATGCAACTGTGGACTCTTTCCATCTGAAGAAATAATTTATGTTTTTTTGTTGCTTGGAGGGGTTGTATTTTCAAAGCATAGACTGCTCTCTGGGCAGGCTTATCAACTAGTAAATACATAAATACATACGTACACACATATAGACATACATATAAATGCATATGTACAAACATATAGACATACATATAAGTGCATATGTACAAACATATAGACATACATATAAGTGCATATGTACACACATATAGACATACATATAAGTGCATATGTACACACATATAGACATACATATAAATACATACGTACACACATATAGACATACATATAAATGCATATGTACACACATATAGACATACATATAAGTGCATATGTACACACATATAGACATACATATAAGTGCATATGTACACACATATAGACATACATATAAGTGCATATGTACACACATATAGACATACATATAAATACATACGTACACACATATAGACATACATATAAATACATACGTACACACATATAGACATACATATAAATACATATGTACACACATATAGACATACATATAAATACATACGTACACACATATAGACATACATATAAGTGCATATGTACACACATATAGACATACATATAAATACATACGTACACACATATAGACATACATATAAATACATACGTACACACATATAGACATACATATAAATACATACGTACACACATATAGACATACATATAAATACATATGTACACACATATAGACATACATATAAATACATATGTACACACATATAGACATACATATAAATACATACGTACACACATATAGACATACATATAAGTGCATATGTACACACATATAGACATACATATAAATACATACGTACACACATATAGACATACATATAAATACATACGTACACACATATAGACATACATATAAATACATACGTACACACATATAGACATACATATAAATACATATGTACACACATATAGACATACATATAAATACATATGTACACACATATAGACATACATATAAATACATACGTACACACATATAGACATACATATAAATACATATGTACACACATATAGACATACATATAAGTGCATATGTACAAACATATAGACATACATATAAATACATATGTACACACATATAGACATACATATAAATACATATGTACACACATATAGACATACATATAAATACATACGTACACACATATAGACATACATATAAATACATACGTACACACATATAGACATACATATAAATACATACGTACACACATATAGACATACATATAAATACATATGTACACACATATAGACATACATATAAATACATATGTACACACATATAGACATACATATAAATACATACGTACACACATATAGACATACATATAAATACATATGTACACACATATAGACATACATATAAGTGCATATGTACAAACATATAGACATACATATAAGTGCATATGTACACACATATAGATATACATATAAGTGCATATGTACAAACATATAGACATACATATAAGTGCATATGTACACACATATAGATATACATATAAGTGCATATGTACACACATATAGACATACATATAAGTGCATACGTACACACATATAGACATACATATAAGTGCATTGGAGCCCTTGGCAGTTAAAATAGATGAAAAATGTAAAATCAGTTATGTAATATTCATATGTAATAAAGAATTTAACGGTATATTTACAATAAATATTTCACATTCCAATGTTTATAGCAGGATATGTTCCATGTATTTTTAAATAGATATTGCTATATATATAATCATGTGTGTATAGATATATAATGTACCAAAATGCCATCAAATATATACAGAAATATGTATTTATAAATAAATAGAACGTATTCTGTTATATGAAGAACATTAGAATGTGAAATATTGATATTTTTATGTTGGGTTAGCGCACATGAGAATAAGTGATCAGTTTTGAGCGCGAGTAGGGTGCCCTAATGCTTATTGGGTTAGCGCACAAGCAAAAACAGTTTACGTTCAATTTATAATACAAGCGCAACCCGACGTGCACAAATAGTTTACTTCTAGCGCGATTAACACTCGAGCGGCACTTTAAATAGCGCTCCACTTGTAATCTGGCCTTAATCAGGAATAACTATTTATGTATACATATTTAATAACCATATTAAACAATGAGAACATGTTCATGAATTATAAGAGAGATACAAATGGAACAGACAATTTTAAGAGCTATGGTGAGTAAGTATCTCTTGTGTAAGATTTGCATGTCCCGCTACTTGCCGACCGGAGGTACGCCCGGCTACTTGCCGACCGGAGGCACGCCCGGCTACTTGCCGACCGGAGGCACGCCCGGCTACTTGCAGACCGGAGGCACGCCCGGCTACTTGCAGACCGGAGGCACGCCCGGCTACTTGCAGACCGGAGGCACGCCCGGCTACTTGCAGACCGGAGGCACGCCCGGCTACTTGCAGACCGGAGGCACGCCCGGCTACTTGCCGACCGGAGGCACGCCCGGCTACTTGCAGACCAGAGGCACGCCCGGCTACTTGCAGACCGGAGGCACGCCCGGCTACTTGCAGACCGGAGGCACGCCCAGCTACTTGTAGACCGGAGGCACGCCCAGCTACTTGTAGACCGGAGGTACGCCCAGCTACTTGCAGACCGGAGGTACGCCCAGCTACTTGCAGAACGGAGGTACGCCCAGCTACTTGCAGAACGGAGATACGCACCGGCTACTTGCAGACCGGAGGTACGCACCGACTACTTGCAGACCGAAGGTACGCACCGGCTACTTGCAGACCGAAGGTACGCACCGGCTACTTGCAGACCGAAGGTACGCACCGGCTACTTGCAGACCGGAGGTACGCACCGGCTAGTTGCAGACCGGAGGTACGCACCGGCTACTTGCAGACAGGTGGGCTTCTAAACTTACATATCGATATTTGGGCACTAAAGTAAGTAAACAGTATCTTACCTGGGTACCAGGCAGTCTGCCCGCTGTAGAGTGGTGGCATCGAGTTCAAACAAAGATGCAATATCATTGCCGTGTGGCACTGACACAAGAGTGTAGATAGTTTTTTCTCCAGCCTGCCATTTCCTTTTCCCAACAGGAAGGTCTCCATCTTTCTGCAGAGATAGTGACAAACATTTTAAAATGGTAACCATTGTTAAAATAAAAAAGTAAATATATTCATTTCTCTTTTATATGTGTTTTCTAAAAAGCAGGTATCTATGAGCTAAATAAAACAACTACTTTTTATGCTTGTGGGGCATATAGTTTTTAGCGAATAAGCAGTCAGTCATTAGGGAAATAGTTAAACACAAATGTAAATTTATTCAACATACTTTTATCATACCTAGAATATATTAAGTATCTTTACATTTTGGAGTTTAATGTCATTTAAATGTGAGCTCAATAAGGTTTGAATTGAGCCAGTGTCCCAACTGACTATGGAGAATATTCTAACCCTTTTTTTAGAGAACTATCTACAAAATCTCCTAAAGAGCTTTACAAATCGTGATAAGTTTTTTGTAGGATTAGATTATACCCAAGTAACAAATAAGTACGGGGGTAAAAATAAATGACATGAAAAAAAAAATTACTGAGTCATCTAGTTCAAGATTTTCTTTGGGTAGGATGAAGAACAAAGGAGAGATTATAAGCCTCTCTTAATAGGAGGGGTTTGAAAAAGCGTCTGAAACTATACAAGGTTAAAGACAGTCTAGTGGAGAGCGGTAAAGAGTTAATTTTTATTCATTTTTTTTAATGTATTTTGTTGTGTTTAAAAACTATTTGGTTTATTTGTATTATGCATGCTTGTTATTATTATTCAATAAATGCTGGGAGAGGAGGGTTGTAACTAACTTTATCATGTGCATTTTAAATTTAATTCTACTTATATTATATAATTTACTTATTAGTTTCCTCTAATTAGGAGCATACCTAGATATACTAAAAAGAGTTAACGTCTTCAGCATTATAAAGCAGACGTGTTTGCAAACACTGCTGCCCTCTAGTGCTGTATTACATTGTTAAAGAGATATTAAACCCTTCATGCCAGGAGCATGTGTTAAAACATTTGCTAGAAAAATAAAGTCACGCAACCGCCTATGCGATCACATTATTTCAAGGCCAGGATCGGGGGACTGCCTATGATGCTAGGCACACCGCCCATACGAATTTCCCATATAATAAAAAAGGTACAGAGCAGGACGACAAAAAAGGTAGGACGTCCCATGTCGTCCCAATGGCGTTAAAGCACAGTGCTGCTATGGAACTAACGGCGTTAGGCAGTTAAACAGTGCTCCTTTGGTAAAAACAAAGTAAACATAAACAATATGTAAACACTGCAATTAGTGTTAAGAAATCTGACGTTGGCCACTAAGGTTGCATTCTGAGTATAGATTCCCCACTCCGTGTATCTCTACTACTATTTTATGACAGATGTTTGCCTAAATGAGACTTGCAGCAATTTATCAAAACTAAAGCAAAACAAAATAAACCCAAAACAATATACAGAGTCAGTACTCAGATCTCCCCATATAGGGGTCTACAGGGTAATGCATCTGATCTTAAAATAAACCCAAAACAATATACTGTGATCAATAGGTGACCCCTTGCTGTCCTGAGCCTGGGGGCTTGCGGGAGCAGCACCACCTCTTCGGACAGACAGCATCACCCATCAGTTCATATGCAATACGATTCCATAAATGAATGAGAAGAGCTGCCAGATTGTGGTTTGTGTGACAGTGTCATGTTTGCAAAATAAAAAAAAATGCTGTACCAGGAAGGAGGATTTGGGGAATATTAACAAAGGGCTTTTTTGAACTGCAAAATAAATATTTCTTTATATTTGAAAGCTGAGGGTATCAGTGAGGTAACTGCACATGCTGCACAATTATAGTAAAAACATATTAATGTTTACTGATCCTTTAAAGTGATGGGGGGGGGCACCACAGGAGTAGCCCGCACAGGAAGCCTGGACACCTAAGGCCGGCCCTGCCTGTGAGTCAGATTGCATATCATTCTATTTATATGGGACAGAGCTGAAACCAAATGGCGCATTACGCACTGGGCTTTAGCTACTCCCGCTAACAAGGGAATTGAATTGGCAATTGCCTATATCGTGTCCACGGCAGGAGAATGGTGACTTGCTCCAGCAATCAGAGTGTGAAAGTAAGAGGGAGCAAGCACATGGGATGCAGCCTTTATTAGCGTGCTATGGTGCTCAATAACTTAATGTCACGCCGCTGCATGCTATGGCTGTTGCTATAGACGCGCCCATGGTGACTCGTTGCTATGGCCGTTGCCATAGATCCGGCGGTGGTCGTTGTCTTTCTCTCCTGATGCCGCTTCCCCATACACCTGGGAGGTCTCCTTGACGCGAACAGGCGCCTATGTAAGTACCTCCTTCACTTCATCTCACTGCCCAAGTATAGGTGTTACTGTGTGTGCTCCTGGGTGCTGTATTTTTATATCGCTGGATTGCCTTATCATTGCTGAACTCTGCCTGTCTCACCACTCTGCTTGCTTAACCCTTGTACTGCTGGATTGCCTTATCATTGCTGAACTCTGCTTGCTTAACCCTTGTACTGCTGGATTGCCATATCGTTACTTAACTCTGCCTGTATGACCACTCTGCTTGCTTAACCCTTCTACTGCTGGATTGCCTTGTCATTGCTGAACTCTGCCTGTTTGACCACTCTACTTGCTTAACCCTTGTACTGCTGGATTGCCATATTGTTACTGAACTCTGCCTGTCTGACCACTCTGCTTGCTTAACCCTTGTACTGCTGGATTGCCATATCATTATTGAACTCTGCCTGTCTGACCACTCTGCTTGCTTAACCCTTGTACTGCTGGATTGCCATATTGTTACTGAACTCTGCCTGTCTGACCACTCTGCTTGCTTAACCCTTGTACTGCTGGATTTTCTTGTCATTGCTGAACTCTGCCTGTCTGATCACTCTGCTTGCTTAACCCTTGTACTGCTGGATTGCCATATTGTTACTGAACTCTGCCTGTCTGATCACTCTGCTTGCTTAACCCTTGTACTGCTGGATTGCCTTGTCATTGCTGAACTCTGCCTGTTTGACCATTCTATTGGTTTACCCCTGAAGTTTAGAAGTAAACCGGAATATTGTTTAAAATCACATTCTCTATCTGAATCATAAAAGAACAATTTTGGTTTCATGTCCCTTTAAATCTGCAAAGGGTTTAATGAAGATCTTTAGTACCAATTTGACCTAACATAACACAGCAAAGAGTTCACAGCCAGTTTTATTGTGATGAACAAGATTTTATTTGTGTTTCCTACTTTAGATTGCAAGTTCCGATGGACAAGTTATATGTGAGGTACAATAGCGCAGGAAGAAAACGTATAATTGGCATAAAAAAACGGATTTTTATTTGTGCTTACGTCTCCTTTACAAGTTCTGCTATATCATCATTAATGCTTCGCTGACTTTACAATGAACACAGCAGGCTAAGGAGCTCTTTATGGTAAATACGAGCAGCATTATCAGAATATTTCTAGGAGGCAGAAAGCTTTGCACTGAGCGAGGGCCTGAGGTGTCTGCGTGGCTTGTATATTGCTTTGAGTCTGTGGGAGGCCGTCTGCTTTCTACAGACACCTTCGCTGTTGACTCACTTGTGAGTCATTCCCATTTTTAGCAGAGACATCACACTCCAACACAGGAGCTTCCCAAGATACTGAGAATCAGCAACACATGAGCTTCCAGTGCTGATCCAGACTGAAGGCAGCACAGAATAATCACTCTGCAGCATCTGGGTTTGTGCGTGCAAGGAGTTCCCCCAGTGACTTCTGACGTAGTTAAACGTGGCTCTGTCACACTGGGATCAACTTGCTCAGTGTCTGACGTGCAGTGTATTTATAGCACAGCAACACAACCACTTACCATTTGTAAGCACCTTGCCTGCAACTTACTGACTTGTTAAAGACAACCATAGAATTTGTCATTTGCTGAAAACTTAATCGTGCCAAACTGCCAGCTATATATATATATATATATTGTGACAGGGTGAGAGAAGGAGTGTATGTTAGCAGGAGATTGGAAAGGTCACTTTTTCCCCTCTAACAAAGTGTTAATTTGTTAGTAGCTCACCACAGCTGATTCTGCTTAAATCATTTGGATCCTGCTGCAGAGATAGGATCCTGCTGCAGAGAGAAACGAGATGGACATTTGAGCTTAATACCCTTACACCAGAAGGACTGAATGTTAAGCTGGACTGGCAATGCTGCTTCTAAAAATTTTCTAAAAATTTACTAAATTTACTAAAGTGAAGAAAAAACAATAGTTATCTAGTTGTAAATAATATGTGATGCAGTTGCAGCAGCTTTCACTATGTATTTCATCAGAATTGAACTAGTTTAACTATGTGTTTAACTATGAGTTTAACTATGTGTTTAATTCCTCAAGATATATTTAGAGTCATCACCTGACTGATGATGCAATACAGTTAGTATATTGGCTCCTATTAATATTACAGGATTAATTCCCCTAATAGGAGGAACGCTACCAACAGTAAAATATGATGTAGTCGATAGATTGCTAATATAGCAAAAGAAGGGAAGGATAATGACATACTGTGTGATGTTTTTATTGAGTTTAAGATTTGTAGACGATAGAGTATAAGTTTTTTGTTTTTGTTTGTTTACACAGGGTTACTAAGGTGAAAAAACGATCACTGATTATGAGCTCCCTAGTTACAGGCGACATCTATAATGACGTGAGTATGCTAGGGTTGGCAACGGTAAGTGGTTGGCGACTTCCGGTGGTGAGACCTGACAAAGAGTGGCGTCTCATATAGGATGACGTCATAGGGGCGCCGGGTAAACACCGCTAGAAGCCGCATGGATGAGAGGTGAATATACAAAGCACATACTAATTAATTAAATTGTTTATGCAAATTGTTTATGCAAATGAGTATTGAGTAGGGTATAAGAATTGTAATGATTTGAGCACATTGTAAGTAAGTCTGAGGACGGGGGTGAAACCCCGAAACGTCACTGGATACAAAGTAAAGAAAAGTTTGTGAATATAAACGGAGAGTGCCTGCTTTTTTCCGATACTATATATATATATATATATATATATATATATACATACATACAGAGAGAAGTGCACTCACAGGAACGAACAACTGGCTCAATACCATTGTTAGCCTGTTCTATGGTGATTTACCACCTGGGTGCAGCTTTTTAGCCCAGTAATGCTTTTCACAGAGAAGAAATTTCCTGTAGTATATCAGTCTGATCCCGCCTATTACGGTCAGTCCAGCGCCGAAATACCAGGCAATTCCTCTCTGAACAAGGAACACAGCAACCCCAGACGATCGTTTCGGCCTTCATTGGGCCTCGTCAGTGAGGAATTGCCTGGTATTTCGGCGCTGGACTGACCGTAATAGGCGGGATCAGACTGATATACTACAGGAAAGTTCTACTCTGTGAAAAGCATTGCTGGGCTAAAAGAAGTTGCACCCAGGTGGTAAATCGCCATAGAACAGGCTAACAATGGTATTGAGCTGGTTGTTCGTTCCTGTGAGTGCATTTCTCTCTGTGTGTATATATATATATATATATATATATATATATATATATATATATATACACACACACGTATATCACTGGCTTCTATATCATGAATAATAATATATTATGAAGATATATATATACAGCTAGGCCAGACATGATAGCTACATACAGTACACACACACATATATACAGTATATATATATAATCTATATCACTGGCTTCTGCATCATAAATAATAATATAATATAAAGATATTTACAGCTTTGGCATACAGAATTGGCTTTGGCTATTATAGATTAGTGGTTCCAATAATTTGGAGCCAGAGAAGTAAGGAGACCGGCCAGGGGGTGGAAAGGTCAAGCAAGTGCTTTTTAAGATTGGTGTGATTGACGCGTGCTTAAATGTATCAGGAAATGTGCCAGTGGCTAGAGACTGGTTAAAGAGAGTAACTAGAGCAGGTGTTAAAGAAGCAGAGAGAGAGGGAACAAAAGTCATGAAGGAATAGGGTCAAGTGGACAGGTTGTGAGATGAGCAGATATGAGTATGAAGACTTCTTCATTTGTTACAGGAAAAAAAAGCAACAGATATAATAATAGAAGTGGTCGGTAGGAGGGCTGGGTTTGTCAATTTAATTTTCAAGTGATCAGCAATAATTGGAGCAGTGAGTTTGGTAGTGGACAGAGGTGCAGGCGGATGTAGGAGGGAGTTAACGGTTGAATTTATAAAGCAGGAAATCAGCAAGGGTGTGCGTGAACATTGCTGAAGATGGCAGGTCTGTTTCGTGTATCACGGCTGTCATTGTGCACATGATGTACGATGAACAGTGGAGGGTGCAGCTTTGTCAATTGTTAATTTGAGTGCCAAATTATACTGTAAGACCACAAGATCTGGACAAGAGATGGATGTGTAATAGGTATAAGCATAGCCTTGTAAAACAGGTGTGGAATTGGTTTTAGCACAAAGTTGTGTAATAGGCATAAGTGCAGCCTTCTAAAACAGGTGTAGAATTGGTAACAGTGTAATACGAATAAGCACAGACCTGTAAAACAGGTGTATAACTGGTTTAAAAATACAGATGTGGGGATATCAGAGATGAGAGCTTTGAAACTGTAGCAACCAGTGGGAAAATGAAATCTAGACCAATTTCTTCTATGTTGTACTTTCTACGGGAGCGCCTACTTTGTTTGAAAAGTGATGTCTCTCGGAGATCCCCATGAGAGGCACACTAGCATCATCTAGATTCCTTCTGGGCACACTCTATGGGGGGCATTTTACCAAAATATTTGTTAAAGTGGCACACAGAATTAGGTAATACTCTAGATAACAATAAATGGGGGTTGGCCTTTTACAGGTCTTCGTCATAAGCACAGATCCTCAAACTTAATTTCAAAGACCTGAGTACATGATATCTCACTCCAGTAAGATAGCGATACCTACATAGAAATGATAGAGGGCTGTGCTAAAGGTGCTGCAGAGATACTGGTAATATTGGTGGTAACATTTGGTGGTCATGTAAACATTTGCAACCCCCGTGGAAGGAAATTGATAGATTGGGGAAATTCCTATACGGATCCAGCTTCTCATTGCAACCTACACGTTTTCTTAAACCAGCTACTTGCAAAATGACACATGGTCTAGCTCAGATTGCCATCAATAGTGCCAAATCTGTAATAGCTAGAGGATGGAGGTCCCCTTCCCTCTATCACACAGTGGCACAACAGACTAGAGGAACGTCTGATGTTGGAGGGATATGGTTTCTAGAAACACAACTAGACTTATTTCACTCCATTCAGCTTTATTGGGATCAATATAAGGCCCTAAACAAACGCCTATCAGTTTTTAAGACTGGAGATTGGTGGATCCTCTGACGCCTCCACCAGGTTACTCTTCCTATCTGCCTTTCTTTCCCTCTGTAATTACTTCGGAGGTTATTTCTCTCTCATATAAGTTCCAAACCACCCTCCAATTAGATGTATATGCTAGAAAATATCGAAGACATTAATACACACATATATGAAGAGAAGAAATGTTGCATATTGGTAAAAATATTTATTAGCTAGGACACAGTGAACTCTTCATAAATTGAATATGCTACAATTTCAGTATTATGTACATTTCAAAAACAAATTTTTATTAGATCTGCTATTTGTCCTTTTTGACTTTTGTCAAAAAAAAAAGAATATAGATGTGTAATAGGTACAGACCTGAAAACTGGTATAAGCATAGAGATGTGTAATAGGAAAGTACAGCCCTGTAAATACAGTACAGAAACAACTCCTAGGATTTGAGGATACAAAATGTACGTCAGCTCTATTTAATAATAAAGTTTACCTCACAGCACAAATACTTCAATATAAACCAAACACAACAATATATTTTTACATATTCATAATATTGAAATGTGCTATAAAACAGCAGTAGATAACAAGTTCAAGATATACCAGGTAAAAGGAAAGCAGCGTCGCTCAAGTCTGCAATTGAATAGCAGCAGACGTGGTCTAATCAGAGCAGGGTTCCCATTAGGGTAGGAGAGTGCAAGCTTGCGCCGTATACTGTAGCGTGGTGCCAACCATATGAATAGGCTGAGTCAGCCAAAACAACATCGAAGAAGAGAACAGGCAGCACTCCAGGAATCCTGATTAAAAACAGTCCTTTATTGAGAACAACTTAAAACAAGCACTCTAGGTACAATCATGGTCGGAGGATTCCTAACATGTTTTGTGCCGTGCGGCACTTACTCATAGCATCCTATGAGTAAGTGCCGCACGGCACGAATCATGTTAGGACTCCTTTTTCTCCGACCATGATTGTACCTAGAGTGCTTACCCAAGCAACATAGATGTCCCCTGAGATATGAATTGACCGGCACAAAAAACATAAAGCAAGTTTTAATTGCTGAGAGACCACTAGTTTTGACGCAAAGAGCCATTCCCTACCAGACAAGGCCCTGCTCCATCTAACTCTACTAGTGGTTGCCCGACAGGGACATTCCTTGAGGGAAATCATACTATATAATCTGCACTCAGCTATATACTACTGCACCTACCTTTTGGTGGGGGGGGGGGAGTATTTTCTCTCCTCCCCTTTATACCAATAAAACCTACACCAGTACAAAACAACCATACACTGACATTAGCCACGGGCCTGGTCGCATCTACCTATCCTTGGGGCACAAGCTTAACCTCCCTTGCCCCTATATTGCTCTTGTTGGATATATCTTTGAGGCGAGGTGATGTGACGCTAGAGCTACTACCTTGTTTGTGCTCTAAATATTTCAAGATTACTGACACCAGCTCCAAAATGTTGGGGTAAAATAACCTGTTGGGAGCGGGAGTACACCCCAATTCAAACATACTAACAAAGAGTATCCAGGCTCTGCTGGCATATGGGCTAGAACCTCTATAGACTAGTTGAAAGAAACCCTATTCATAACCAAGGGGAGAATCTAACATTTGGCGCTATTCATAGGCTAACAATCCAGAAACAAGTCATAATGTCCCACTCAAATAGAAAAAAAACTAAGGACGGTAGCAGATCATTTTCACAGTAAATTTGTTGCCGAAAGGGACCTGATTGATGAAGATTCCAGAGACTCACCGATTAGGCAAGGAGAACCTGAGGCACATGTTTCCCGGATGCAATCCCCAGGTAGATCTGACCATATCTCACTCATAGAACTCATTAATTCTCTGTCATCTAAAATGGATTCTCATCACTCATCTTTAAAGCAGGAAACCAAATCCACAGTTGCGGAACTCAAAAGAGACATTGCTACCCTAGGCGAAAGAACAGATGTCCTCGAAAGGAAACCCGAGGTCTTAGCGACTGATCACGCTAATTTGATGTCATATACTCAAACACTGGCTGAGATGATTTCGGACCTAGAGGCGAAGTTAGCAGACTTAGAGGACAGATCGAGACGCAACAATATATGTATTTGTGGAATACCTGAAAGCATCTCTGCTAATGAACTCTCTGTATATCTCTCTGAACTGTTTGAAGCCCTTCTAGGCCCATTGCAAGAGAGCCAAAGATTGACAGAGCACTCAGATCTAGAAACTCCTATCAGGCACAGCCAAGAGATGTCATAATAAGACTCCACTATTTTACATTCAAAGAAAAAGTGCTGAAAGCAGCTTATCTCAATAAAAATCTACCAGACCCCTTCAAGGAGATTCAGTTCTTCCCTGATCTGTCGTCACACACCTTGACAAAAAGGAGGTCCTTCCATCCAGTTACTTAGTGCTTACGCAATCACTCTATAAGATACAGATGGGGATTTCCTGTGAAGCTTTTTTTCCAGCACAATGGACATTCTTATACTATAACAACCATTAAACATGGTATGGAAGTACTGGACACTTTGAATCTTCTACAAGGATCCTCTTCTACATCTCATTCTCAACATAATCCCCCTTCTTCTCGGCAAGGATCCTCTTCTACTTCTCAACCCCATCAAGATTCCCCATCTCTTCGAGCGGCTGCTCCAGAGTGGGATCCTAAGCCTAGACGCTTATCTCCAGCCCATAAAAGAAGAAACCTGTCTCAGCAAGAACTGAGATAACTGTATCCTTTTCTAAAAAGTTTCTTAGATAAATTAGTCATAATCTGTGCAGGAACATTTCAAAGCTTCTAGAGGTTCTCAAATAATTGAGCCTCTTATTAGAAAATGTTGGCCGTAGATTTTGTTGCCCTGTTAATCATATAATTCAATTATTATTATTATTATCGGTTATTTGTAGAGCGCCAACAGATTCCGCAGCGCTAATAGGGTGTATGCTACCAATTTCCTCTAAACTACAGTTAAGGTCACTCATAGTTAATTGTACTGTAAACTGTTTGTATACTTATTGTTTGTTTATTGTATCAACATTAATGCTCTCTACTAACTCCCCAAAACTAAAGGACCGATGAAGCATATTGTATAACCCAACTATCCCTCACTCCCTATAGAGAGAGGTAGACAGCATACATATTTAGATGTCACTATTTTGCTCCTGGGATTGAACTTGGGCGTCAGTGGTCCCAAATCATTTATAGCTAAAAACCTGGGCAGTTCTACTGTATAGTGACATCCATATAGTTGGATCTATATAAATTCTCACAACTGCTAGGTCTATATTCTGTCGTCCTTGTTCTCTTATTAGCTATAATCACGTATGCCCCCACATTCTTAAATGCTGAACTTTGTGTGCTTCATTATGCCTGAGGTCAATTATCCATACACTTGAAGTGGTCCTGACCAGAGACAAGAGAGGATATAATTTGAGTACTATATTGATACTAAGGGGAGATAAGCTGAGATAAAAGTCACCGACATTCCATATTATTTGGTTGGTTGAACTAATAAGCTAAGCATATTACTCAATCTTTGGGGAACGATATAACTCAACTAAGTCATAAGCTGCCAAAATTCCTCTAAATCATAGTTAAGGTGACTCATAGTTAATTGTACTGTACGCTGGTTGATTAATTACGGTTTGTATTTTGTATCATTATTAATGTTCTCTTTAGCTCCTTAGAACTAAAGGATCAACGAAGTATAGTTTAGAACTCAACTATTCCTCACTCCCTTTAGTGAGATGTAGACAGCATACATATTTAGATGTCAATATTTCGCTACTGGGACTGTACTTGGGTGTAATTGGTCCTAATTCACTCATAGCTAAAACATGGGCAGTCCTACTATATATATACCACATCCATATTTTAGGATTTATATAAATTTATACAACTGCTAGGTCCAGATTTTCTCGTCATTAATCTTTTTAGTAACTATAAACAAGTACGCCCCTGCATTTTTAAATACTGAACTATGTGTGCCACATTAAGTCAGAGGTCAGTTATTAATGTACATGAAAGGGACCTGAGTGGAGACAAGAGAGGATATAATTTAAGTTCTATATTAACAACTATGGGAGATAAGTTGTGATAAAAGTCACCAACATTCCACATAATTTGAACGGCTAAACCAATAAGTTAAGCATCTTACACAATCTATGGTGAATTCATATAATTCGGTTCAATTTGCTGTATGTTCAGTTGTCTAGTTAATTAATTATCTGTTACATATTTAATGAAGCTTCTCTTCATATACTCTCTTCATATCGGAATTGGGGAGTCACCTGACTCCTGCCCCTGATTCATTGAGGTTAATTGCATATATTGTAAAACATAAATCCCCCTTAATTTCCCATTAACTACTGTTCTTTGGTTCCCCCGCCGGATACCATTACTAACCCCTTTAATTATATGTTATTATGGTAATATACGTCCATACTACTCATATAGCAGTGTTTATCTGTTTATAAACCCTTCCCCACCCCTCTCCCACTCATTCTGCAATATTCAAGACCTCTAATTTTAACGGGTCAATTATATAGTTGGATTGCATACTTACTTGGCTTTTTGTAGCTGTCATCCATCCTTTTCCCCTTACCCCCTATTACTCCCCCACACTCCTTCCTCCTCTTCCTTCCCCTTTTTTTTTCTCTCTCTCTCTCTCTTCTCACCCCTTCAGAAATGGAACTTTGTTTAATCACCCATAACGTACAAGGGCTTAAGTTCCCTACTAAAAGAAAATCAACACTTGGCTTAAAAAACGGCTAGGTTTCTTTAAATGTAAGGCTACAATTTGCAAAACCTGTAACTATGTTGCAGAAGGGGATGTATTTAAGTCTCATGTGACCAATAGGGAATATAAAATTAGATATAGTCTCAATTGTAAGTCCACTCACACTGTTTATTTGTTGACCTGCAGGGGGTGCCACATTTAATATACAGGTAAAACAAAAAGGCCTCTGAAAGATAGAGCATTAGAGCACATCAGAGATATTGAGGATCCAGATGTTTTTAATTCTGTGGCTACACATTTCAAAAATGAACACGGGGAGACTCATCATTAGTCTCTATACAAGCTATTGACCATGTACCCTTCTCTAAAAAAGGAGGGGATAGGGATTATATTTTGAGCAAAAAAGGAGTTAAATGGATCTTCTATCTTAATTCTAGGTCATCTGTGGACTTAAATTTAGAAGCTAATGTTAATTTGTTTATCTGATTTTTTTAATTTTTGTATTTACTGGTTAATAGTGGATTATAGTTAAATGTATGTGGCAGGTTATTTCCATGTAGAGTGTTGAATATTTTTCTTTTCAATAATTTATTTTTCTTTTTTAACACAGGTTATTATGGTTTATTATTAAGATACATACATATAATTTATGCAGTATGTATTTTTTCAATTAAGTAAAATGAGTAATCATTTTACATTTTTTCTTTTTTAAGTATCAGTAACAAGTGTGTTTTGATATTTTGTAACAGCCCATTTTTAAAGTTAAATTACCCAAATATGCTGTCAATTATGGTTATTACCTTTTCTCCTTTAAATGGGCTGTGGACAGTATTAGCTACATAGCAGTGATCAAGTGCGGTGGCCCTGCACAAAACGCGTATACTTGTATTGCTGTCTTCTCTGGTCACTCAATGCATTGAGTGATCAGTCTACTGTTTGACCTCTTGAAGTGTTTGGTTGTTTTTATGCACAGTTCCAATAAATGTTATTGTTTTACATAAGACCGGCTGAGGATTCACTTCTTCATTTCCCAGTGTAGATGGATACATTGGTGTACTTGGATATACGGTTCACTACCGTCTATGTGTCTTAGCAGAGGCACATTTTCTTTTGGCTCCTGGGGAACGCCGTGGATAATACAGATACGTCAGGGGTAGGGGGCGTGACATGGCGCACATGCTGAATAAACGCTATCTCCCGGTCAATGCACACGAAGGCTGGTAAGCACCGCTTTGTATTTTGTTTTGTTACCCTACTAAAAGAAGCCTTCTCTCAAGTAGCCTTAGACGTTCTAAAGCTAATGTTGTTTGCAGGAGATCCATTGGACTCAGGCCGCAGGTATTCCTTTTTCCTTTAAACATTTCTCCAATAAATTTGAAGCCTCCTTTTCCTCCAAATCTAGAGGTGTGGCTATTTTAATTAAAGATAATTTAAAATTTAATATATTACATGTAGAAACTGACCCAGGAGCCAGATATGTAATAGTTATTTGCAAACTGAATGATCGCAAATATACCCTTGTCAACTTGTATGCCCAAAATACCCAACAAATACCTTTCCTAAAAAGACAACTCAAACTTATTTCCAAAATTAAACAAGGCACCCTGATAGTAGGGGGTGATTTTAATTTAATTTGGGACCCGACAGAAAAGGAATTAAGACACCTACCTCAGATCGCTCCGTCAGCTCCTTGGCTAGTGCCTTTAGATCTCTAATGACTCAATATGGCTTATATGATGTTTGGCGAGCTATGCATCCATCGTACATTGATTTCATGTTCTACTCATATGCACATAAAATGTTCTCGAGGCTTGACTATTTATTTGTAGAGCCCTGGACATTAAATAATATACATAGCTCAAAGATAGAACTGATATCTTGGTCTGATCATGACCCGGAGCAGACTATTTTCACACACCCTCAATCAAGTCCAAACAGAAAATGGCGTTATGCTGATTGGATTTTAACAAACCCTAAAATGCTACAAGACATTAGAGAGGATTTGCTAGAATTTTTACATTTTAATGATACTGACCAGACAGATGTGCAGTACATTTGAGCTTCACTTAAAGCTTTCTTAGAGGATTACTAATTTAAAAAGACAGCTTTCATAAAGAAAGAACAAGGTAAATCCCTGGCCGAGCTAAATTGCACATATAGGCTACAGTCCACGTTGATGAAACTAAACCAGACGATACAGGGTGCAAAGAAATTGGAGAACTTCAAATATATATAGGTTTAAAAATAACACTTTATTTAACAAATATGCAAATGGACAGAACAGTGAGTAAGATACTCAAATGGATTATCAGAGATGGGTATGTGCACTTCCAAGCTCCATTAAATCACTATTCCAAAAATAAGTGTCTTACCAATTAAAAAACATTAGGGCCATGTGGACATGGAGGTAGTGTGGGTCATTGGCTATATTATAGGGAAGCTAGAGTAACGGCTATCTGTATATCACAGTAACGCACATATGCCAGTTCAATCTTATTCACATCTGATTGCAGACATACTATGCGCTTAAAGGCGACCTCCTGCCTGCGTACTGCTTTGATTGAACAAAGTCAGACGATTTCTAGCTTGTTCCCTTATAGGTAAATTCACACAAACTCAATACATACACCACAGCACACTGGTATTGAATGCTAGGGAGTCATATATAATACTCATATGTTGAATACATTCAATAAAGTAAATAGTACACTGAGAAATTAATCTCTTAAATGCCTGTTTTCAATAGCCTTTATATTTTGAGTGTTATATTCAACATTACTATATCTCACTATAGTAGGGAGTAACTAATAAGCGTATAGTCTAGCTAATGTTCAATCAAAGCAGTACGCAGGCAGAAAGATATCGCCTTTGAGCACATAGTATGTCTGCAATCAGATGTGAATAAGATTGAACTGGCATATGTGTGATACTGTGATATACTGATAGCCATTACTCTAGCTTCCCTATAATATAGCAGGGGTGGGCAAGAGGTAGATAGCGGTCTACCAGTGGACCGCGAGTGAATTTTGAGGTGATCGTCTGGATTTCCAAAGTCTGCATAGTAAGAGAAAGATTTTGCCATCGTAGATGTGTGAGAAATCTCTTACTTATTCAGACTGCTTAACATGTGGCCTATCAGCACAGACTCATATCGTGCCTCAGGGGTATAGCATTACATATATATAACTTGCATACGAGTTTCAATAGCTCACGTGAGCCTCAGCACCAAACGTCTGCTACACAACCATCTTCGCCAGAGACAAGAAGGCATCTACAAGTGCAGTGAATGGATCGCAAAATGAATGACATATGATATGAGCTGACCAATGATGGTGAATCATGGTGTGTTTTTTTTTTTTTTTAGTTAGGTGACCACATCACTTGGAATAAAATTTGAGGTAGCCCTTGCCTTACAAAAGTCTGCCCACCACTGATATAGCCAATGACCCACATTACCTCCATGTCCGCATGGACCTCATGTTTTTAATTGGTAAGACACTCATTTTTGGAATAGTGATGGAATAGTGATTTAAAGGAGCTTGGAAGTGCACATACTCAAATGGATTATCAGAGAGAGGTATCTTACTCACTGTTCTGGCCATTTGCATATTTGTGAAATAAAGTGTTATTTTTAAACCCATATATATATATTTGATAAATTAGTGTTTAATTCCACACTTGGCTTAAATGTCACAAATCCCCTATAGTTCCCTAATCTTCCTATATTGGAGAGCTTAAAAGCTCAGAAAGCTTGAATTTACAAGAACTCAAAATACTCTTAGTTAATTTGGGCAACTATACTATTATCATAGCAACAAAGCGAATGCTCTATTGGCAGCTAAACTTAGGCATAGACAAGCTCAGCCCCTTCGATCAGATATGATGGTCGAGTTGCAATCTCCCCTAAAGACATTGGAGAATCTTTTAGATTGTTTTACACTAAACTTTATAGCTTAACAAATGATTCATCCTACAACATATCCTCTAGTGAGGAAACAAGGGAGTTTTTGAAGTCTCTTAACCTCCCAAAGCTAAGTAAAGATGTAATAGAATCTCTGTAGCTCCCAATGACTTTAGAAGAACTCAAAACGGCAATTTTACAACTTAAAAGGGGAAAAGCGCCGGGACCCAACGGGTATACAGGACAGTTCTACAAATCCTTCTTTGAGATTCTCAGCCCTATACGTTTAAGAACATTTAAAGGGACATTGAACCCAAATTTTTTCTTTCGTGATTCCGATAGAGCATGCAATTTTAAGCAACTTTCTAATTTACTCCTATTATAATTATTTCTTCGTTCTCTTGCTATCTTTATTTAAAAAAGAAGGCATCGAAGCTTTTTTTTTTTGGTTCAGTAATCTGGACAGCACTTTTTTTATTGGTGGATGAATTTATCCACCAATCAGCAAGGACAACCCAGGTTGTTCACCAAAAATGGGCCGGCATCTAAACTTACATTCTTGCTTTTTAAATAAAAATACCAAGAGAGAGAATAAAATTTGATAATAGGAGTAAATAAGAAAGTTGCTTAAAATTTCATGCTCTATCTGAATCACAAAAGAAAAAATTTGGGCTCAGTGTGCCTTTAATAAATTTGCGTTTAAAGGAATCTGCCTTAAGGAATTTCTGGTGGCAGAAAAAATAACTATCCTCAAACCAGGTAAAGATCCCCAGTTGTGCCAGAACTATAGGCCTATTTCGCTCATTAACACTGACATTAAGCTGTATTCAAAATTCTAGCTAATCGCCATTCGGGGGGGTCTTAAATAAGTTTGAACATAGAGATCAGGTTGGGTTTGTCCCTGGATGAGAGGGACCCGATAATACTCATCAGCTCTCCTCCATCCTATTTGAAGCCAAAAGACTGGAGACTCCCCTCCTGGCCCTGTCTCTCGATGCTGAAAAAGCCTTTGACAGGGTCAGGTGGGACTACCTCTGGGAAGTCTTGAGAGTGATTGGTATTCCTCCCCAATTTATAACGGCAACTCAAGCTTTATACTCTTAGCCTTCAGCTAGAGTAAGTGGTGTAGGGTTTGTGTCAGCCCCTTTTGATATATTAAACGGAACGAGGCAGGGGTGTCCTCTGTCCCCTTTGCACTAACGATAGAACCCTTAGCACAGATGATTAGGCTTAAACCAGATATTTTAGGGATGGAGTTTGGAGACTCGCAACATAAAATTGCGTTATTCGCAGATGATGTGACCCTGTGGCTAACATTACCCACACGATCTATGCCTGCGGTATTTGACTGTATACAGAAATTTGGAAAATGCATCTTCTATAAATTAAACTACACTAAAACTGAAGTGCTTTATATGAATATCCCGCAGACTGAACTCGAGAGCCTGCAAGGGAAATATCTGTTTCAATGGTTTCCATCTATCAAGCATTTTGGTATACATAAAAGTCCTAATTTTAATATAATGATTTCTAGAAATTTCACAGATCGTTTACCCGAATTTAGAAAGCTATTGGAAGGATGGGAATTTAAAGAATTCTTATGGACAGGCAGAATTGCGGCTGTCAAAATGTCACTGCTCCCAAAGATCACATATCTCTTCAGGGGCATAAACTTAACTGTTCCTAGAACAATACTAAATAAGTTTCAGAGTCTCATTTCAGCTTATGTCTGGAACGGTAAAAGGCCTAGGGTAGCCACTTCGGTAATTCAACAACCAATAAATAGAGGAGGGCTGGCATATCCTAGTTTATTATTGTACCATGACGCAGCTCGGGTATCTCATCTTATGGGATGGAGTTTTAAAGAACCCTCCTATAGATGGCATGAAGTTGAGCAATCGTTTGTACCCAAAGGTCTACTCTCGGATCTCCCTTGGATTCCAACCCATATGCGAAAATCATTAAAAATTGATCATCCAATTATATTGGACACTCTGAAGCACTGGGATACTAAAAAACACACAGTGACTAGCTCTCCACACCCCTCACCTATTTATAGGATTCAAAGCATTTTTGCGTCCATGTATGGGACCCATATTCAAGCGTGGTCAGAAACGGCTAACTTACCTATCTCTTCCCTATATAGAGATAACAAAATATTGAACTTTGAGGTGGCTAGACAAAAATTCTCTCTATCCTCATCACTTCAGTTTGAATATATCCGCCCCGCCAGTATTCTTAAAGGGACAGTTAACACCAGAATTTTTGTTGTTTTAAAAGATAGATAATCCCTTTATTACCCATTCCCCAGTTTTGCATAACCAACACAGTTATAATAATACACTTTTTACCTCTGTGATTAACTTGTATCTAAGCATCTTCTGACAAACCCCTGATCACATGACATTTTATTTATTATCTATTGACTTTCATTTTAGTCAATTAGTGCAGTGTCTGCTACAATCCACGGGCATGCTTACAATGTTATCTATAGGGTTTACCTGAACTAGCTCTCCCCTGCTGTGAAAAGCAAATACAAAGCATGTGATTAGAGGCGGCCTTCAAGAGCTTAGAAATTATCATATGAGCCTTCCTAGGTCTAGCTTTCAAGTAAGAATACCAAAAGAACAAAGAAAAATTGGTGATAAAAGTAAATTGGAAAGTTGTTTAAAATTACATGCCTATTTGAAACATGAAAGTTTTTTTTGGACTTGACTGTCCCTTTAAATCTTGGGGTCTAGCAGGACAAACGCTTATTTAAATGATCCCTTTTGTTTCATTATGATATACTAATCACACCCCCATATCCTATTAAATATAACCAATACAGAGCCTGGGATAGAGACTTACACATAGAGACAGAGGTAGATGAATGGCTCCGGGAGCTGACGAGAGCTAAAAATTCCTTCATTGTGCAACTCTTTGGGAGCTGTACTACAAATTGACAGTGCGATGGCACTTGGTACCGGTAACCCTGCATAAATATTATCAAACTTCCTCTCCAATATGTTGGAGAGATTGTGGCAATTTAGGTACAACTATACACATATGGTGGGATTGTCCTAAAATAAGAGGCTTGTGGAGAAATATTTTTGGAATTCTAAATAAATTGAATATCCCTGTACGGAAGAGTCCTGCATTTGGGCTCCTGCATCATGGAACTTCTGGTTTGTATGAAGCGGAGAAGCTTTTAGTTTCTTACTTGCTTATGGCCACAAAGTTGGCTATCGCAAGAGATTGGAAGCAGTCTTCTCCCCCAGCAATGATTAAAATCGTAAATATAGTAGAGCATATCAAAAGTATGGAGATTTACGCCTTTAAGTCCTTGAACAAAGTAGAATTATATCATGAAATCTGGCAACCGTGGAATGATTTCGGATTATATAAATAAATGATGGTTCCCATGTTCATTACCTCATTATATATTATCTTTGCATTTATTTTTTATATATAGATACCCTCCTTTTTTTCCCCTCTCTTCTTTCCTTCCCTCTCCCCCTATGAAGGATGAAAAAGAGTAATTCCAACTACATCCCTTGTTTTTGTATAATGCCTTTATGGACCCATAATTACCTTAAAGTGAATCTAAATTTTGATGCTAAAGTGCCCGGTTTTTAAAAATTCGATTAAAAACAGGGGCACTTTAATTCATCAAAATTTACATTTCACTCGTGTTGTAAAAAAAAACTTACCTTTTAATCTTGACAGCAGCTCCAGCTTCCTCCACCCGTCGCAAAGCTTCTTCCTGGGTCTAAAATGAGGAATCAGGCTTCCTCCAATCACAGCGTTTAATCAGACACTGATTCCCCGGGGGGGGGGGGGGGAGCCGTTATTGGAGGATGACCTATCCATCATTTCTGATGTCAGACATAGCTTGCAACGACCAGAGGAAGCTGGAGCTGCTGTCAAGTTTAAAAGGTAAGTTTTTGTTTTTTTTCGCAACAGGAGTGAAATGTAAATTTTTATGAATTAAAGTGCCCCTGTTTTTAATCAAGTTTCTAAAAACCGGGCACTTTAGCATCGAAATTTACATTCACTTTAAGAGTAAAACACTGAAGGTCACAAATGTAGCTATCAAGATTCCTTTCCGGTTCAGTTGGCCCATTAGTGGCCTCAATAATAGCTACTTGTATTATGTTTTCTAAATATATAAAACAAGGATTCCACTCAACTAAATTTGAACTTTTAAGTTATATTTTCTCATGTGTTGACAATACACTGTTATGTAACTTCATTGTGATTTTAAACGTTTTGTAAGATGTCAAAATGTTTCTTTTTGTTTCATACCTTTAACAATCCTCAATAAAAGATTATTTAATAAAAAAAGAATAGTACTTTCCAAGATATTATTTTAATATCCAAAGAATGCATGGGTTCGAATGGAGGAGATTGAAGAATTCTAAGGACCAAATTAAAGGGACATTATACACTCATTTTTTCTTTGCATAAATGTTTTGTAGATGATCTATTTATATAGCCCATAAAGTTTTTTTTTTTTTTTTAAATTAATGTATAGTTTTGCTTATTTTTAAATAACATTGCTCTGATTTTCAGACTCCTAACCAAGCCCCAAAGTTTTATGTGAATACGCTCGACTACCTACTCCAGCTTGCTGCTGTTTGTATAAAGGGTCTTTTCATATGCAAAAGAAGGGGGAGGGGGGAGTGTCTTATTTGCCACTTGCAGTGGGCTTTCCAGCTACCTTTTCAACAGAGCCAAACTGACAGCTTCTAAGTAAGTTTTTAAACAGTTTTATACTGGATTTTTATATCAGTATCTGTGCATATTATTCTTTATAGTAGTGTCTATTACATGCAGTTATATGAAAATGAGTGTATACTGTCCCTTTAAGACTCAAATGAGGAGAAACTGGTCTAACTACAGGTCTGATTCTATTCAAAGCTTGAACAAAGTAAAACAGAAAGAGACAAAATCTGACCCTTAAGAGAGCTAGCTGATAAACCCTTATCAAGACCCTCTTGAAGGAACCTAAAGGGACAGTATGCACCAATTTTCATATAACTGCATGTAATAGACACTACTATAAAGAATAAGATGCACAGATACTGATATAAAAATACAGTATAAAACTGTTTAAAAACTTACTTAGTCCACTGCAAGTGAGAAATAAGACACTCCCCATCCCCCTTCTTTTGCATATGAAAAGACCATTTACATAAACAGGAGAAAGCTGGAGTAGGTATCTGACGGTATTCTCCTAAAACTTTGGGGCTTGGTTAGGAGACTGAAAATCAGATCAATGATATTTAAAAATAAGAAAAACTACACTTTTTTTTTTTTAAACTTCATCAGCTATTTAAATAGATCATCTACAAAACATTTATGCAAAAAAAAATGAGTGTATAATGTCCCTTTAAGAATACAAGGTATCCTCAATGAATGCCAATAATAACCTCTTACAGAGCACCAAGAAAGATAAACCTTTTTAAAACTTATGGTAGGTTTTTCTTGTAACTGGTTTGTGAGCCTGGATTAATGTTTTTATCAATGAGTCTGAGAAACCTCTCTGAGACAAAATCAACCATTCCATCTCCAAGCAGTCAAGTTTAGAGATTGCAGGTTTTGAAAGAAAGGACTCTGAGGGAGAAGGTCCTGATGCTGAGGAAGATGCCATGGAGAAGCACTGGACATCCGTACTAGGTCGCCGTACCAGGTCCTTTGGGGTAAAGCTGGGGCTATTAGAATAGCCAATACATTTTCCTGTTGTATTTATGCCACTACTAACTGCCTCCAAGAGGATCTTTCGATCTCGACCCATACCGAGACAGTTTGTGATTTAGGCGAGACGCCTACAGGTCTATCTGTGGGAGACCACAACGATGGTCAACTGCTAGAATATCTCCTGGTTGAGAGACCATTCCCCTGCTAGCAACCCCTGCCGACTCAGGTAATCCGCTTCCCAGTTCTCTACCCCCGAGATGGCTGAGATGGTACATTGATGAACCTCTACCCAAGATAAGATTTGAGACACCTCTTGCATCGCCAGGGAACATTGAGTCCACCCCTTATGTTTGATGTATGCCACCATAGTTATGTTGTCTGACTGAAAATGGATAAATGGCACTGAGCAAAGTTGGGGCCAAGCTTGTCAGCCATTGAATATTGCTCTTAACTCCAGAATATTTATAGGTAAAAACACTTCCTAAGAGGCCCAAACACCCTAAGCCCTCAGATGACCCCAAACCCCTTCCCAACCCAAAAGGCTGGCAACAGTGGTAATTATCTCCCACAGTGGGCGAAGAAACCCCAGACAAAGAGATACTGGGCCAGTGGATGTCCACCAAGAGAGAGAACTTCTGTTTTTGTTATACTTTTCACAAATTATATCAGACCACCAGAAGCGCCACATGGCCCAGTACTGTATGGATACATGAGAAATGGTGTGTAAAATGTTTACACTAACATTTAGTAGAGCACCCCTCTTGGTGCAAATAGAGAAGGCTGGAATCAAACAGTCACCCAGCAAAATGGCCTTTGGTGTGGCTCAAACTCCAATGGATCAGGATACGATATCCAAAAGGTGGTACATCAAAAAGCAGGGTGTAAATCAGAATAAAATGGTATGACAGCAATTAAGTGCAAAACTTACTTTATTTTAAAACAGATAAAAACAAGCAACTCGCTTTTCAGTCATCCAGTGATTGTTTCATCAGGCTTAATACAAAAGTATAAAAAAACTTGCCATATATACCATACAAATAATCCTATACAATGAGCAACACCTGAAAGAGGAGTGTGTTGGCCAATTAAGAATGTCTTGGCAACCAGTATATACAATTCATATGCATCACAATATGGTAAACACAACACCTGAGGGGAGGGGGCGGGGTTAGCCAATTACACATGTCATGGCAACCAATTATATACACTACATATATATTACAATATGGTAAACACAACACATATATATATATATTTATTTTTATTTATTTTTCATGCACTCACTTCCTAAGCCTTAGCTCATCTGTTGCCTGGGTGGCTCCTCAATCAATATGCAAAATTTCTCCAGAAGTAAAGGCACTCACAGGACTTGACAGTAGTAGAAAAAAAATCTTTATTTCATTTAATTCATCATAACAGTGTCAGTCGACGTTTCGGCTATAAATCTAGCCTTTTTCAAGACAATCTAAAAACATAATATACATACATCAATTAATACATATTGAAATAGTTACAAACACACAAATTAATTAAACACCTTAATTAAACAATGTGACCAATGATCCTGTGTATAACAACAAAATGACATCACTTTCAAATAATCCCCAAAATAAACCCTTGTATTTAAAATTAAAACTTGAACCAATCTATATATAACTGATTTTTGGTTTTTAATTTTTTAATTTAAATACAAGGGTTTATTTTGGGGATTATTTAAAGGTGATGTCATTTTGTTGTTATACACAGGATCATTGGTCACATTGTTTAATTAAGGTGTTTAATTAGTTTGTAACTATTTTAATATGTATTAATTGATGTATGTATATTATGTTTTTAGATTGTCTTGAAAAAGGTTAGATATATAGCTAAATATATCTATATAGATATACTATATATATATATATATATATATATATACACATACTGTATATGCCCATTATTTGATACATAGCAGGGTTAATAAAAATTCAAAGTGGCACACTAGTAACTTTGCTATTAGAAAATGTCATTAGGAATCTTTATATATATTTAATGTAAGCCTAATTGATAAAACTCTGTGGTAGTTTTTATAAAAACAAACTGTGGGCCAAATATTTGATTGTTGGGCACAGTATTGTCCTACTTGTACCCAAACCAATAAGATCATTTATAGAGAAAAATAATAATAAACATAATAAATACTTATAAGCATGGGAATAAAGAACATAATACTTGATTATGAGCGTGAGAGCGCACGATCAGATGATCATTAATCAAATAAGAGGAAAATGCCAGGGTTGTGGTGATTCATCTATACTCAACTAAAATGACAATTTCATACTATGTAGTTAATAATACATCGGTGTGCGGGTATGGTGGAGGTCTCACGTTTGCAGAAATGACAGGGGAGGAACCAGAAGTATGTTTACAAAATATTGTGTGTTGATAAGTAGAAACGATGAGACGTCACTAGGTGGATTCCTCCCCTAACCAACAAAAATTCAACTAAGTCGAAAGCGGAGGCGATGATGACGCTGTATGGGCAGATCTATGCTACGTCAGCTGTGTATGACTCGGACCTTGTCATCATCCCGGACCTCCCTTTAGTGGTGAGGTCTCCTAGGTGAACACATGTTATATAGAAAAAACGATATCCAATGCAGATCTAGGGGAAGGTATTGAGCCACCAATCTAGTGCTGGATATTAATATGTGTGTTATGATATCCTATGAACATAATATAGTGATCGATCTATGGAATATTGATAAATCATAGTCAAAAAGATATTAACCAAAACAAGGGGCATAGAAATACCTATGTGAAATGTATAAGGGGCAATTAATAAAAAAACAAAGATGGTCAGAAAGAAAAAGAAATTAAAATAGATCATAATGGGTTAAAAATATAGGTTTAATATCTAAAAAGGTATAATATATACAGTTGTATGCAAAAAATTAGGCACCCCTGACAATTTCCATGATTTTCATTTATAAATAATTGGGTGTTTGGATCAGCAATTTCATTTTGATCTATCAAATAACTGAAGGACACAGTAATATTTCAATAGTGAAATTAGGTTTATTGGATTAACAGAAAATATGCAATATGCATCAAAATGAAATTAGACAGGTGCATACATTTGGGCACCCTTGTCATTTTGTTGATTTGAATACCTGTAACTACCTAACACTGATTAATTGGAACACACAATTGGTTTGGTGAGCCCATTAAGCCTTGAACTTCATAGACAGGTGCATCCAATCATGAGAAAAGGTATTTAAGTTGGTCAATTGCAAGTTGTTGTTCTCTTTGACTCTCCTCTGAAGAGTGGCAACATGGGGGGCTCAAAACAACTCTCAAATGACCTGAAAACAAAGATTGTTCAACATTATGGTTTAGGGGAAGGCTACAAAAAGCTATCCCAGAGATTTAAGCTGTCAGTGTCCACTGTGAGGAAATTGAAGACCACATGCACAGTTCTTGTTAAGGCCTGAAGTGGCAGGCCAAGTAAAATATGTCAGCTGTGTATATATTACTGAAATATTACTGTGTCCTTCAGTTATTTGATAGATCAAAATTTGCTGATCCAAACACCCAATTATTTATAAATGAAAATCATGGAAATTGTCAGGGCTGCCTAAACTTTTGCATACGACTGTATATTAAAAAAAATAAAAATAAATGTGTATATAATTAAAAATAAAAATACTTCATTTGTCACCATACAACAAATATGTAACTTGTGTCTATAAAGTTAGTGGTGTGATGAATTCACAATCAGGTGGTCATGGGGACGATATATTTTATTCTGATATAATTTGGTGACTTGAGATAAGTCAGTGGAATGGGGATCATTCTGACCTAACAAAGCTGCAGAGGTCACAAATGAAACCATGCAAACGGTATTGTGTACAACGCTGCTACCATGAGTCCCATGACCTCCATGCATTGTGCTACAGATGGGTATACACAAGATTGTAGTCTATTACAAGCAGACTGAAGTTTGAGTTTGCGTTGCTCTGTCAGAAAGAGTTTCATTTCCACAGACTCTATGATAACTCCTAAAAATCGCACCCTTTTCTGAGGAGTTAGAGAACTCTTTTTTACGTTTATCTTCCAACCATGATTGAGAAAGTAGTCTCTCTGTATGAGCGACTGCTAAATGTAAAGATGGTGCCTGAACCAATATATCATCCAGGTATGAAGCCACAGCTACACCCTGAGCCTGAATCACAGATAGAAGGCTCATAGAACCTTTGTAAATATCCTGGGAGCCGTCGCTAGGCCGAAAGGTAGAGCTGTAAACTGATGGTGCTTGTTTTGAAGAGATAACCGTAGAAACCGGTAATGATCTCTATGGATTGGAATATGTAGATATGCTTTCTTCAGGTCCACTGACCCTGAAGTACCAGAGGTAGAACTGATCTGATGGTCTCCATCTTGAATGATGGAACCTTCAAAAGTTGTTCAGTGTTTTCAGATCCAAAATGGATAGGTCTGAAAGCCCCTTCTTTCTTTGGAACTAAGAACAGGTTTGAATAAAACCCTGTCCCCTGGTCCTCCAAATGAACCAAACTATTACTTCCATCTTTTTGAGTTTCCAAACACATTGAAAGAAGGTCACTCTTTTTTCTGGTCTCTTTGAAACATGGGACATGATGAATTTCCCCCTAGGAGTTTGAGATCTGAAACCTATTCTGTAACCCTGAGAGATGATCTCTAGAACCCAAGGGTCCTGAATAGACAAAGCCCATTCATCCCAAAAAAGGCTTAGTCTGCCTCCTACCAGAGAAGAATCAGGATCAGGGGGCCGCACCTTCATGCAGATTTGGACTCAGCAACAGGCTTCTTGTTATGCTTGGGCTTGCTCCACACTGGATTTGGTCTCTATGTAGGCTTTGGTGTTTCTGTCTTCTGACTAAAGGAATGAGGACGAGCCTCAAACTTCCCCTTAGGTCTAGACTTCTTATCCTGAGGTAAAAAAACTTCCTTACCCCTGTCACAGTAGAAATAAGAGTCTAAAAGCGGACCAAATAGATTCTTGCCCTTGAAAGCCAAAGACAATAGTCTAGATTTGGAAACTATGTCAGCTGACCCCGATTTCAACCAAAGAGCTCTATGTGACTAAACTGCATGTGCTGCATTCTTGGCGTTAATGCGACCGATCTGAATGATAGCATCACAGATGAATGAATTTGCTTTATTTTAAAAAGGGGGGGCTACAACCAAAACCAGATCTGATAAAGAGTTGCACCAATAAAACGCAGCTCCAGCTACCTCAGCAATGCTTACAGCAGGTTGGAACATTAAATCCCCGTGTAGAAAAGCTTTCCTGAGGTAACCCTATAATTTACCGTCCATTGGATCTTTTAATGAAGTACTGTCTTAAAGAGGGATAGTAGTCCTCTTGAGTAGAAATAGCACTGTCAACCTTAGGAATAGTCCCCCACAATTCAAAGTTTCCCTCAGGAACATGGAAAAGCTTCTAGAGAGTGGGTGACTATGTAAAGGAAATTTCAGGCTTGTCCCATTCCTTAAAAATAATTTCTGACACTAATTAAGGGACAGGAAAATTCTAGGATCTTGGATATAGGTCTTAAAATAAGGTCTAGGCTTTGTACTGGTGTTTCCCTAAAGTCTTCAAGACCTCCTAAAGCAAGGATCACAGACGATCCATTTTAAATGGAAAAGTAACCTCCTCCAGTTCCTTATCAGATTAAGAGAAAGATCCCTCAGATGAAAGTTCAACCTCTGAGCTACAAGAGGAATTCGCAATATCCTATGCCTGCGCCTGCCTGACACTAGAAGGTTCAGCTGTAGTACCACTCTTTAAAGAGGACACTGAGGAAATGTGTCTAGATTTTCGCTTGAGCTTACCTGCATGCAGCATAGCTGCTATATCCTCAGTTGCCACCAATGGCCAATAAGACTTAAAATCTGAGGTAAATTCAGTCACTCCACCCTGTGTGATGTATACAGGTGGGTGAACCACAGAAGGGCTAGGGCTCATGCAAAGTTGTACTGGGGGATTGATAGTGACCAACTTTCTCACTAAACATTTATTAATAGGAATCGCAATATCTGAAGGGCTACCCTTAGTAATATCCAAATCAGTGGCTGCAGCCTCAGTCTGCTCCGTGAGCTCTACAGTAACACACCCCTCAGAAAAAAAATAATCAAATAGATGTGTTTCTTTAATAATAGTAAAGCTAATGTAATTTGCTCCCTTATATAGGATAAACAGAAAATCTGCCGGAACTGTGCGGCTAAACTTTCAAAAATGATTGCTATAATTACCCCCTTAATATACTGTTATTAGGGATAATTAAATATATGCAAAAAGCATAAATTATGCTTACCTGATAATTTCCTTTTCTTCTGTGGGAAAGAGTCCACAGCCAAATTCATTACTTATGGGAAATAAGAACCTGGCAACCAGGAGGAGGCAAAGACCCACCAGCCAAAAGCATAAATACTCCTCCCACTTCCCCTATCCCCCAGTCATTCAGCCGAGGAACAAGGAACAGTGGAGGAAGCATCAAGGTGAAAGGGTGCCAGAAGATAAAAAAAACAACAACGCCTCCAAAAAAAAAAAAAACGGGCGGGGGGCTGTGGACTCTTTCCCACGGAAGAAAATGAAATTATCAGGTAAGCATAATTTATGTTTTTCTTCCTAATGGGAAAGAGTCCACAGCCGCATTTATTACATATGGGAAATTTATACCCAAGCCCAAGAGGACACAGAATGCCAAAACGGGAGGGTAGGAGGCGGACCAATAAAGGCACCAATCTAAAAACAGGTTCCCAAGAAAACAAAATCCAAGTTTGTCCAAAACAGGGAAGAAACACAAGTCTACCAACAGTCCGAAGAACCTAGATAGAACCACGACTGGGCCCAACCGAGAGCACCCACCACAAGGACATCATCTGTCAGGGGCAACAACCCCGCCGCAGCCCCTCAACCAAGCGAGGGACCCCGACTAAAAATTCTCAGAGGGATGAGACAAGACAGAAGAGGAGGAACACCGTCCAGGGTGACAAAGAGACAACCCAGAGTCACACAGTAGGCTACACCCGAACAGACTATATGAAAAGCCAAGAAAGGACCAGAGAGAAACAAACGAATCTCAAGGACCAACAAATGCAAAAACAGCGAGACAGTGTGGATACGTGTCACCATATAAACGAAGATGTAAAGGAAAAAACCCCACCCCAGTAATCAGGGGAAAACAGACCAAGTCTCACACCTCAGACCACAAGAGACTGAGGATGCCTCACAAGCAAGGAAAAATTTCCGTAGCCAGAGAAAAGCTCAGAAGCGATACAGGAAAGGATGACAAAAACTAGTGGCGCAGAAACTGCGCAGAACACTACACCACTATAGGCCACAAAGCAGTGGAACATCCTTCCTGAATTAACCCTTCTGAACAAAGAGATCCCAAAGATCCAACTCCCCCAGAGGGTTCAGAAAAACACCTCACAAGGGACCCTAAAGTGCATGCTAGCATTCAAGGAGTAACAGTTGCCCTGGAGACGACAGCAACCTTCTGCAAGTTGTGTAGCAAAGCTAACCGTAGGCCAAAAAAGCTGACCAACAGAACCAAACCCCTACATAAAATGGAGGGAAGGACCACCAGGCACGCTTGAGAAGACGACCAGACTCTGGGAAAACCCCAGAGACCCGAGGACACAATCCCTAAGGGCAAACCCACAGGCATCAGATATAAAATAGCAAGTAAGCGAGTACAAACTCAAAACTGCAGCTTGCAAGACCTGCAGCTGTTTCCCAAAAGCAAACCTTCCGCCTACTAGGCAGTGAAGCTAAGCCAAAAGAGACCAGAGTCCCTAAGAAAAACGCGAGACAGGGAGCACGTGTCCCCAAGGCACCCAACCAATTTACAAATGATTGTACATGCACCGAACGCACAAAGTGTTGAGTGACCAGCGCAAATCCTAGGACAGAAAGGAATACTGACCTCCCAGAACCCAATAAAAGGGCCAAGACTTAGAGCAACTGCTCGAGCCCCCTTAACACAAGCAGCAAGGCGGCCAACAAGCCCAACCCATGCGAAAGTCTGCAGAAGGCAAAGACAAAGGGGAAAAAGAGGTCAAACCGAGCTAGAGCTAGACCTAGACACAAAAGAGGAATAAGAAAAGGGAACCCCTTAACAAAAAGGCCCAGAGCCCATCCTCCACAAAGGTATCAAACCAAATTTACCCCAGACTCCCTAAAAGGGAGACAATAGGACCCACCCTGACCCAACCCCAAATCCCAGGGGCATAACAGGGACATACAGATAGGATAAAGAATTAGACTGCCAGAACCGTAGACTCTCCCCTGAGATCCACGCCGGAATCATAAAGGAGGAAACCAGACTTCCATAAGTCAGCGCCCAAGGTGACACGCCCCTAGCTGGACCAGCTGGCTGGCTATCTCAACGAGGAAAAGGAACCTCAAATCAAAATCCAAGAAGATACTGAGAAAAACACCAGCAGCACGAGTCCATTAGGGAAGAAAAACCTAATCCGTAGCCCCGAAGACACAGGACTCCAAGAACAGAACCCACCACTGGCCCAACCCCCCAAGGGGCGATAAAGATGACCAGGGCAGCAGTGACAACACCGGAGAGGTCAATCCAAAATCCCCTTAGAGCCTAAAAAGCTCCCAGGGGCGAAGGAAGAGGACATTGGCCACCTCCGCATGACAGCCCTAAACTACATGATGGCAAAGACTCATCAACAGCCATCAAATGACCATCAACAGCAGCTCAAAGGGGACATAACCGCTCCACACGGTAAATACCACACCCCTCGGATCAGTGATGCAAAAGGACGCAGTGAGATACCACCGGTCTCGAAGTCGGATGCAGATTGACACGGGCCAGTGCAAGCGTTTCCGACATCCAGACCCGAAGGTCCAGAAGAATAGTGTAATTTTTTCTTCTGTCTTTTTTCTTCTTCTTTTTTGTGTATAAAAACAAATAACTGAACAAGAAAATCAGTATGTCCCGCCGGACCGGCCAGGCGCAACATGCGTCAATAACAAGTAACAGGTCACACACAAAACTCCGGAATAAATCCGGGAACTAATTCCGTAGAAGAACTTAAATCAAGCCATCCCAGAATTCCCATAGGGAAAACAGAAAGAAAAATAATCCGGACCGGATAAAAGAAAAACAAGAGCAGTTGCAGGCATCTGCCCAGAAGGAACTATGTCTCCGCAGGACCTGACAAATGGAAACTGTAACATCCAGAAAAAAAAGGGACTCACAGTAGACCAAATGGGGAGAGACACATCCCTACTAGCCTATCTCGAAGAACCTTGCGAGAACTGAGAAGTCTACTGACCATAAAGGAAAGGATCCCCCAATAAGTCAAAAAGTCGTCGTAATAGGAACGCAGCCGCACAATCCTAAAATGAAAAGAACAAGGGGGAACAAAACACCCCCGGGGGAATATGATAGTGCCATTCACGGTCTGAACACCTGGAATAGGCAGGGCAGGAACACAACTGCAAGTAAAATTCAAGGTCCTGCAAGCGAATTAGCGCCATTAAAATATTAAATTGAAAATGTCCCACCATCTCTGGGGGAAACAATTTACCCTGCGCGGAGGGGGACATTAACATCGGGGCCAACCTCAAAAATAAAAGGAGTATGCGATTGGGAAGACGCCTCCTGAGGAGCAGAGCCCCTAGAGGCTGATGACTCGGAAGAGTCCAGGGTCCCCCGACCCTGAGGGACCCGGCAAACTATCCAGGCACGGGAGACAAGATTGGCAGGGCATGCTATAACAAGGCCAAATTACAGTCCTTATACGAGGACGACACAGAATTACAATCCTCATCCCAGGACGACTCAGAATCTGATATAAAAATAGTCCCGGCATTGGAATCCTCCATGGCTTAAGACTGCACAAAATAAACAGAGATTGGGAAAAAACAGAGACTGGCACCTGACACCCACAATGGCATGGGGCACTCACCATCTACTATGACCAGACCTCAGCGGAGCAGACCTCTTTCCTCCATCACCACTCAGGCAGGAATGCGGAAGAGAAAAAGACCCACCCAAGCGTAAAAAACGCATCCGGTTCACCAGATGCCCAGCGAAATCCCAAAAAGTGTGCAACTAAAAGGGAGACAAAACTAGGCCCACAGAAAATGTTAAACAAGTCTGAATAAAATAGGCATAACCCCAAAGGTATAGTTCTAGGCCGTGAAACCACAACCGAAAGAACAAGCCAATATGTGCATATAGGCATATGCCTCGGCCGCAGAGCCCCTATGCACATACGCAAGCAGGCTTAATCAAATAAGAAACATGATAAACAAAAACCCTTCCTGTTCATTAATCCACCCTAAGGAGGAATTATCCCATGATTCGCAGATCAGAGCAGAAGGTTCCTCAGCGAGGCCCATACTTAACTGTCAATAACAATCACATTACAGATAACGGATAAAATGAAATAATTTTACCGGAATCTACGCCATGGAACAGGAACACGGCCCTTCAAGTGTGACGAATAGTAGCATTGCCTCCGTTATGGACTTGAGAGAAGACAGCATATAGCGAAACAAAGTTCGGCAACGCCAAGTGCTGAAAAGGGAGCTGTGAATATGAGTCGGGATGGTGTCGCAGGGGAAGCTCCCACTGCATCTCTGGACTCTCACTTTCGCCCAGGCCCTCCACGAGAGACTGACAGGACTACTTAAAACTCCCATCCCATGTCAAAGGGTAGCAACCCCCATAAGAGACATATGAAAAAGAGATAAAAGTAAAATAATTATAAAAGAAAACTTCTGACACATCTCTGTCAACCTCCTGGGACGAAAGGCAAGAATGACTGGGGGATATGGGGAAGTGGGAGGAGTATTTATGCCTTTGGCTGGTGGGTCTTTGCCTACTCCTGGTGGCCAGGTTTTTATTTCCCATAAGTAATGAATGCGGCTGTGGACTCTTTCCCCATTAAGGAAAAAAACAACCATTAAGCGCCCCCTGTACTCCAGAAAGGAGGATCTCACCCCACCGGACATCTCTAGTGATCGATGTACCAGCAAAGCACTATATGCTGAGCTTACTGAATCTAGCCGCAATGAGATGAAGTAGAGGGGCAGTGCTTATGTTCCGGCGCTCTCCAGTGGCGGGAAATTAGTCAACTGTTTCCAGACCACAGAGTAGCTAGATACTGTGTCTTCCTGCAGTTGTGTAGTGCCACTGCCTTCCCAGTGCTCTGGAATGTCTAAAGAAGTTGACCGGAGCACTGAGGTAAATCTGCAGGCAGGCAAACCTAAATAGCCACAAACAGCATGGCGGTAGACTCCCTGTATAAATCCCACTGTAATCCTGTGAGCCCAAAATGGCTCCCCCAGTGGATAAGTCAGAACCCCACACATAGTCAAATAGAGCTGAAGGGATCTCTCCCACTGTCAGAGACTATAATCAGCTGTCCTCACACCTTCAAAGTTGTCACACAGCACACTGACAGAGTTTCACTTAAACTGTCAGGCTATAAAAGGGATTTGGTGTCATGAGGCTCTAGATGAATCACTCACTCTCTGTCCACGGTGGCCCCTTAGGGAAAAAGTTACTCACCCCCTGTAGACCACCTTGCTGCTCCTAAAGGCATACTGCAGTGACTCCTTGACCTTTGCTATACCTAACAATGCAGGACCTGGATGGGGAATTACATCTTGTGACCAGACAGGAAAAGACAAACCTGTGGTCTGCTTGAAGCTCATACTCTAGAGGAGAGATTTACAATGTGCAAGCTGAATTCCCCAGTATCCCTCTCTTCTAGGAACTGTCCACTGAGGTAATAAAAACTTGATTAAAGAAATAATCTAAATCTTACTCACCCTCTGTCCTTGCCCTCTCATTGACGAGGCAAAGAACTACTGGAGGAAAAGGGAAGTAGGAAGGATACTTAAAGGAATAGTCTAGTCAAAATTTAACTTTCATTATTCAGATAGCAGCTAATTGTATGCAACATTCTAATTTACTCCTGTTATCAATTTTGTTTCGTTCTCTTGGTATCTTTATTTGAAAAAGCTAAAATTTAAGCATAGGAGCCAGCCCATTTTTGGTTCAGACCTGGGTAGCACTTTCTGATTGGTATCTAAATGTAGCCACTAATCAGCAACTGCTACAAAGTTGCTGAAGCAAAAATGGGCCGGCTCCTAGGCTTAAATTCAAATAAAGAGACCAAGAGAATGAAAAAAAATTGATAATAAAAGTTCATTAGAAAATTGCTTAAAATAGTCTGCTCTAGCTGAATCATGAAAGTTTAATTTTGACTAGACTATTCCTTTAAGCTCTAGTTCGGGGTGACTTTGCCTTCTCCTAGTGACTAGGTGATGTAATTCCCAAGAGTAACTGTCTTGTGGACTATCACAACCATTAACCCCTTAAGGACCAAGGACGTACGCCAGACGTCCTCAAAAAAAATACAGTTAATGACCGAGGACGTGTGGCGTACGTCCTTGGTCTGGAAAGCAGCTGGAATCGATCCTGCTCGCTTCCAGCTGCTTTCCGGTTATTGCAGTGATGCCTCGATATGGAGGCATCCTGCAATAACCCCCCTTGGCCATCCGATGCAGAGAGAGCCACTCTGTGGCCCTCTCTGCACCGGACATCGGTGGCCGGTATCGTTGGTGGGTGGGAGCGAGTCTGGGAGGCGGGTGGGCGGCCATCGATGTGCCCAGTGGGGGGGAGGGGGGCGGGATCGGGGGCGGGGAGCGCGCACGGGGAGCGCGCGCGTGCAAGGGGGGCAGGGCGGCGGGCGCGTGCACGGGGCGGGCGCGTGCACGGGGCGGGGGAGCGGGAGGGAACCGCTACACTACAGAAAAATAAAGTTTAAAAACTACATAAAAATAACTTTTTGAAAGCTGTAATAACAGCTAAGAGATGTGGAAGGGGTGGGGGGTTGATCTTGGGGGGGGGGGGAAGCTACACTGCAGAAAAGGGGTTTTTTTTTAAAAAAAAAGGCACATTTTTTCACTAAACTGGGTACTGGCAGACAGCTGCCAGTACCCAAGATGGCGCCCATTAAGGCAGAGGGGGAGGGTTAGAGAGCTCTTTGGTGGGGGATCAGTAAGGCTGGGGGCTAAGGGGGGATCCTACACAGCAGCATATGTAAATATGCTAAAAAAAAAAACACACAAAAAAAAACCCAAATATAGCTTTTATTTTAGTACTGGCAGTGTTTCTGCCAGTACTTAAGATGGCGGGGACAATTGGGGGGGTGGGGGAGGGAAGAGAGCTGTTTGGGGAGGGACCAGGGGGGTCTCATGTTTCAGGTGGGAGGCTGAGCTCTACACTAAAGCTAAAATTAACCCTGCAAGCTCCCTACAAGCTACATAATTAACCCCTTCACTGCTAGCCATAATACACGTGTGAAATGCAGCAGCATTTGGCGGCCTTCTAATTACCAAAAAGCAAACGCCAAAGCCATATATGTCTGCTATTTCTGAACAAAGGGGGATCCCAGAGAAGCATTTACAACCATTTGTGCCATAATTGCACAAGCTGTTTGTAAATGATTTCAGTGAGAAACCTAAAATTGTGAAAAATGTAACGTTTTTTTTTAATTTGATCGCATTTGGCGGTGAAATGGTGGCATGAAATATACCAAAATGGGCCTAGATCAATACTTGGGTTGTCTACTACACTACACTAAAGCTAAAATTAACCCTAGAAGCTCCCTACATGCTCCATAATTAACCCCTTCACTGCTGGGATAATAACACGTGTAAGTGCGCAGTGGCATTTAGCAGCCTTCTAATTACTAAAAAGCAACGCCAAAGCCATATATGGTCTGCTATTTCTGAACAAAGGGGATCCCAGAGAAGAATTTACAACCATTTAAGCCATTAATTGCACAAGCTGGTTGTAAATAATTTCAGTGAGAAACCAAAAGTTGTGAAAAATTTTGTAAAAAAGTGAACGATTTTTTGTTATTTAATCGCATTTGGCGGTGAAATGGTGGCATGAAATATACCAAAATGGGCTAGATCAATACTTTGGGATGTCTACTAAAAAAAATTCTATACATGTCAATGGATATTCAGAGATTCCTGAAAGATATCAGTGTTCTAATGTAACTAGCGCTAATTTGAAAAATAATGGTTTGGGAAATAGCAAAGTGCTACTTGTATTTATGGCCCTATAAACTTACAAAAAAAGCAAAGAAGATGTAAACATTGGGGTATTTCCTAAACTCCAGGGACAAAATTTAGAAACTATTTAGCACGGGGTGTTTTTTGGTGGTTGTAGATGTGTAACAGATTTTGGGGGTCAAAGTTAGAAAAAGTGTGTTTTTTTCAATTTTTTCCTCATATTTATAAAAAATTTTATAGTAAATTATAAGATATGATGAATATAATGGTATCTTTAGAAAGTTCATTTAATGGCGAGAAAAACGGTATATAATATGTGTGGGTACAGTAAATGAGTAAGATGAAAATTACAGCTAAACACAAACACCGCAAAAATGTAAAAAATAGCCTTGGTCCCAAACGGACAGAAAATGGAAAAGTGCTGTGGTTCATTAAGGGGTTAAAAAAGAAATCAAGGTATTATTATTATTATCATTTATTTGTAAAGCGCCGCCAATCATCAAAGCCTTGTAAAACAGGAATATAACTGGCTTAAATATATAGGCTATAATAATAATAAGCACAGCTATGTAATTATATGCATAAGCAATTACATGTGTAATAGGGATAAGCACAAGCCCTTTAAAAATAGGTAATGTATACATTGTTATAAGCAGAAGGATTTGTATTACATAAGTATAAATCAGCCCTGTAAAAAGGTGTATACATTGTATAAGCAGAAGGATTTGTATTACATAAGTATAAATCAGCCCTGTAAAAAGGTGTATACATTGTATAAGCAGAAGGATTTGTATTACATAAGTATAAATCAGCCCTGTAAAAAGGTGTATACATTGTATAAGCAGAAGGATTTGTATTACATAAGTATAAATCAGCCCTGTAAAAAGGGGTATACACTGTTATAAGCAGAAGGATTTGTATTACATAAGTATAAATCAGCCTGTAAAGAGGTGTATACATTGTATAAGCAGAAGGATTTGTATTACATAAGTATAAATCAGCCCTCGTAAAAAGGTGTATACACTGTATAAGCAGAAGGATTTGTACTACATAAGTATTAATCAGGCCTGTAAAGAGGTGTATAAACTGGTGTAAGCATTAGAGAATTGTAATAAATATAAATCAGACCTGTAAAACAAAGCCATGTAAAAATGTATATAATATAGTAAGCAGAATAGATGTGTAATAGGTATAAGTACAGTCCTATAAAAATGAGTATAATTTGTCTAATATAGAGATGTGCAAACAGGTATAAGGACAACTCTGTAGAAAATAATGTGTATAAATGGAGTAAGAAGAGAGATGTGTGATAGGTAAAGAGCATAGAGATGTGTAATGGGTATAAGCATAGATATGTGTAATGGGTATAAGCATAGAGATGTGTAATGGGTATAAGTATAGAGATGTAGTGATAGGTATAAGCATAGAGATGTGTAATGGGTATAAGCATAGAGATGTGTAATGGGTATAAGCCTAGAGATGTGTAATGGGTATATAGCATAGAGATGTGTAATGGGTATAAGCATAGAGATGTGTAATGGGTATAAGCATAGAGTTGTGTAATGGGTATAAGCATAGAGATGTGTGATAGGTATAAGCATAGATATGTGTAATATGTATAAGCATAGATATGTGTAATGGGTATAAGCATAGATATGTGTAATGGGTATAAGCATAGAGATGTGTAATGGGTATAAGTATAGAGATGTGTAATAGGTATAAGCATAGAGATGTGTAATATGTATAAGCATAGAGATGTGTAATTGGGTATAAGCATAGAGATATGTAATGGGGTATAAGTATAGAGATGTGTAATAGGTATAAGCATAGAGATGTGTAATATGTATAAGCATAGAGATGGTGTAATGGGTATAAGCATAGATATGTGTAATGGGTATAAGCATAGAGATGTGTAATGGGTATAAGCATAGAGATGTGTAATATGTATAAGCATAGAGATGTGTAATATGTATAAGCATAGAGATGTGTAATGGGTATAAGCATAGATGATAGTGTAATGGGTATAAGCATAGAGATGTGTAATGGGTATAAGTATAGAGATGTGTAATAGGTATAAGCATAGAGATGTGTAAACAGGTATAAGCATAGAGATGTTAATAGGTATAAGCATAGAGATGTGTAATATGTATAAGCATAGAGATGTGTGATAGGTATAAAGCATAGATATGTGTAATGGGTATAAGCATAGAGATGTGTAATAGGTATAAGCATAGAGATGTGTAATGGGTATAAGCATAGAGATGTGTAATAGGTTATAAGCATAGAGATGTGTAATATATATAAGCATAGAGATGTGTAATAGGTATAAACATAGAGATGTGTAATATGTTATAAGCATAGAGATGTGTGATAGGTATAAGCAAAGAGATGTGTAATAGGTATAATCAGAGAGATGTGTAATAGGTATAAGCATAGAGATGTGTAATATGTATAAGCATAGAGATGTTGTGATAGGTATAAGATAGAGATGTGTAATATGTATAAGCATAGAGATGTGTAATAACATAATTTATGCTTACCTGATAAATTTATTTCTCTTGTAGTGTATCCAGTCCACGGATCATCCATTACTTGTGGGATATTCTTCCCTCTCTCTCAACAGGAAGTTGCAAGAGGATCACCCACAGCAGAGCCTGGCTATATAGCTCTCCCCTCACTGCATATCCAGTCCATTTCGACCGAAACAAGCCGAGAAAGGAGAAAACCATAGGGTGCAGTGGTGACTGTAGTTTAATTAAAATTTTTAAACCTGCCTTAAAAGGACAGGAGAGGGCCGTGGACTGGATACACTACAAGAGAAATACAATTTATCAGGTAAGCATAAATTATGTTTTCCTCTTGTTAAGTGTATCCAGTCCACGGATGCATCCATTACTTGTGGGATACCAATACCAAAGCTAAATTACACGGATGATGGGAGGGACAAGGCAGGAACTTAAACGGAAGGAACCACTGCCTGTAGAACCCTTTCTCCCAAAAACAGCCTCCGAAGAAGGCAAAAGTGTCAATTTGTAAAATTTTGAAAAGGTGTGAGGCGAAGACCAAGTCGCAGCCTTGCAAATCTGTTCAACAGAGGCCTCATTTTTAAAGGCCCAGGGTGGAAGCCACAGCTCTAGTAGAATGAGCTGTAATCCTTTCAGGGTGGCTTCGGTCCAGCAGTCTCATAGGCTAAGCGTATTATGCTCCGAAGCCAAAAGGAGAGAGAGGTTGCGAAGCTTTTTGACCTCTCCTCTGTCCAGAGTAAACGACAAACAGGGAAGAAGTTTAATGAAAATCTTTAGTTGCCTGTAAGTAAAACTTCAAAGCACGGACCTACGTCCAGATTATGCAAAAGACGTTCCTTCTTTGAAGAAGGATTAGGACACAATGATGGAACAACAATCTCTTGATTGATATTCCTGTTAGAACCACCTTAGGTAAAAAACCCAGGTTTGGTACGCAGAACTACCTTGTCTGAATGAAAAATCAGATAAGGAGAATCACAATGTAAGGCAGATAACCTCAGGGGGCCTAGTTATCAAGCCGTCAACCTCAAATACGCTGGAATTCCGCAGCGTATTTGTGTGGCGAGGCTGATTCGCCTTAGTTATCAAAGGCTCGAGACGGCAAAAGTAGAATTTTGTGACGTAAACTTCGATCTGCCGGACTCAGTCCGGACACAGATCGATTCTTACGGTCACTCCAGATGTTCCGCACACAACTGGTGCGGCACAAATCTCACTACTTTTGCTAGTTATCAAAAAACTAGCAGGTACGCTCGGCACTTTTACGGCCCAGCGTACCTGGTTTTCAAAGCGCCAGACCTGGAGGCGGCGGATCCCTAGAGGAATCAATGGGGAGTCTGACCATAGCGAAAGTACAAGTTCGCTGCTGACAGACATCCCATTGATTCCCTATGGGAGCTGTCTACACCTAAACACCCTAGCATGTACCCCGAGGTCTAAACACCGCTAATCTGACCCCCCCTACACCGCCGCAGACTACATAAAGTTATTACCCCCTAAACCGCCGCTCCCGGAGCCCACCGCAACAATAATAAATGTATTAACCCCCTAAACCGCCGCTCCCTGAACCCGCCGCAACCTATATTAAATGTATTAAGCCCCTATCCTGCCCCCCCCCTACACCGTCGCCACCTATAATAAGATTTATTAACCCCTAATCTGCCCCCCCTACACCGTGGCCCACCTATAATAAATTTATTAACCCCTATCCTGCCCCCCCACTACGCCGCCGCCACTGTAATAAAAATATTTAACCCCTAAACCTAAGTCATAACCCTAACCCTAACGCCCCCCCTAACTTAAATATTAATTAAATAAATCTAAATAAATTAAACTCTTATTAACTAAATGAATCCTATTTAAAACTAAATACTTACCTTTAAAATAAACCCTAATATAGCTACAATATAAATAATAATTATATTCCTAGCTATCTTAGGATTTATATTTATTTTACAGGTAACTTACAATTTATTTTAACCTTGTACAATAACTATTAAAATAGTTATTAACTATTTAATAGCTTACCTAGCTAAAATAAAGAGAAATTTACCTGTGAAATAAATCCTAACCTAAGTTACAATTACACCTATCACTACACTTTACTTTAATAAATTATTCCTATTTAAAAATAAATACTTACCTGTAAAATAAACCCTAAGATAGCTACAATATAATTAATAATTATATTATAGCTATCTTAGGATTTATATTTATTTTACAGGTAACTTTGTATTTATTTTTAGCTAGTTAGAATAGTTATTAAATAGTTATTAACTATTTAATAACTACCTAGCTAAAAGAAATACAAAAATTACCTGTAAAATAAATCCTAACCTAAGTTACCAATTAAACCTAATACTACCACTATCATTAAATTAACTAAATAAACTACCTACAAATAACTACAATTAAATACAATTACATAAACTAACTAAAGTACAAAAAATAAAAAAAGCTAAGTTTCAAAAAATAAAAAATTAAGATACAAACATGTTAACAATTTGACAACAATTTTAAGCTACTTACACCTAATCTAAGCCCCCTAATAAAATAACAAACCCCCCCAAAATAAAAAAAATCCCTACCCTATTCTAAATTAAATAAATTTCAAAGCTCTCTTTTACTTTACCACGCCCTTAAAAGGGCCATTTGTGGGGGCATGCCCCAAAAAGTTCAGCTCTTTTTGCCTGTAAAGAAAAATACAACCCCCCCCCAACATTTAAAACCCACCACCCACATACCCCTAATCTAACCCAAACCCCCCTTACAAAAACCTAACACTAATCCCCTGAAGATCATCCTACCTTGAGTCGTCTTCACTCAGCCGAGCCACCGATGGAACTGAAGAGGACAATCCCGGAGCGGAAGAAGTTAATCCTCCAAGCGGCGCTGAAGAAATCTTCCATCCGATGAAGGTCATCCTCCAGGCGGTGCTGAAGAAGTCTTCGATACCGGGCCGATGTCATCTTCAAAGAGGCGCTGAAGAGGTCTTCTATCCGGGCACGAAGTCATCTTCCAAGCCGGGTCTTGAATCTTCCTTCCGCCGACGCGGAACCACCTTCTTCACCGACCGGACTACGACGAATGACGGCTCCTATAAGGGACGTCATCCAAGATGGCGTCCTCTCAATTCCGATTGGGCTGATAGGATTCTATCAGCCAATCGGAATTAAGGTAGGAAAAATCTGATTGGCTGATGAATCAGCAATCAGATTCAAGTTCAATCCGATTGGCTGATCCAATCAGCCAATCAGATTGAGCTCGCATTCTATTGGCTGATCGGAACAGCCAATAGAATGCGAGCTCAATCTGATGGCTGATTCCATCAGCCAATCAGATTTTTATCCTACCTTAATTCGATTGGCTGATAGAATCCTATCAGCCAATCGGAATTGGAGGGGACGCCATCTTGGATGACGTTCCCTTAAAGGAGCCCGTCATTTCGTCCGTAGTCCGTCGGTGAAGAAGGTGGTTCGCGTTGGCCGAAGGAAGATTCAAGACCCGGCTTGGGAAGATGACTTCACCCGGATAGAAGACCTCTTCAGCGCTCTCTTTGAAGATGACATCGTCCGGATCGAAGACTTCTTCAGCGCCGCCTGGATGATGACTTCATCGGATGGAAGATTTCTTCAGCGCTGCTTGGAGGATTAACTTCTTCCGCTCGGATGTCCTCTTCAGTTCATCGGTGGCCTCGGCTGAGTGAAGACGACTCAATGGGTAGGATGATCTTCAGGGGGATTAGTGTTAGGTTTTTGTAAGGGGGGTTTGGGTTAGATAGGGGTATGTGGGTGGTGGGTTTTAATGTTGGGGGGGGTTGTATTTTTCTTTTTACAGGGCAAAAGAGCTGAACTTTTTGGGGCATGCCCCCACAAATGGCCCTTTTAAGGGCTGGTAAGGTAAAAGAGCTTTGAAATTTATTTAATTTAGAATAGGGTAGGGGATTTTTTTTATTTTGGGGGGGTTTGTTATTTTATTAGGGGGCTTAGATTAGGTGTAGTAGCTTAAAATTGTTGTCATATTTTTAACAATGTTTGTATCTTAATTTTTTATTTTTGTAACTTAGATTTTTTTTATTTTTTGTACTTTAGTTAGTTTATGTAATTGTATTTAATTGTAGTTATTTGTAGGTAGTTTATTTAGTTAATTTAATGATAGTGTAGCTATTAGGTTAATTGTAACTTAGGTTAGGATTTATTTTACAGGTAATTTTGTATTTCTTTTAGCTAGGTAGTTATTAAATAGTTAATTAACTATTTTAATAACTTTTCTAACTAGCTAAAATAAATACAAAGTTACCTGTAAAAATAAATATAAATCCTAAGATAGCTATAATATAATTAATTAATTACATTGTAGCTATCTTAGGGTTTATTTTACAGGTAAGTATTTATTTTTAATAGGAATAATTTATTAAAGTATAGTGTAATGTTTAGGTGTAATTGTAACTTAGGTCTAGGATTTTATTTCACAGGTAAATTTCTCTTTATTTTAGGCTAGTAGTAAGCTATTAAATAGTTAATAACTATTTAAATAGTTATTGTACATGGTTAAAATAAATTGAAAGTTACCTGTAAAATAAATATAAATCCTATGATAGCTAGAATATAATTATTATTTATATTGTAGCTATATTAGGGTTTATTTTAAAGGTAAGTATTTAGTTTTAAATAGGATTCATTTAGTTAATAAGAGTTAATTTATTTAGATTTATTTAATTAATATTTAAGTTAGGGGGGCGTTAGGGTTAGGGTTAGACTTAGGTTTAGGGGTTAATCATTTTATTACAGTGGCGGCGGCGTAGTGGGGGGCAGGATAGGGGTTAATAAATTTATTATAGGTGGCGACGGTGTAGGGGGGGCAGATTAGGGGGTTAATAAATTTATTATAGGTGGCGACGGTGTAGGGGGGGCAGGATAGGGGTTAATAGGTTTAATATTGTTTGCGGCGGGTTTCATGGAGCGGCGGTTTAGGGATTAAACTATTATTTAGTTGCGGAGAGGTGCGGGATCAGCAGGATAGGGGTTAATAATTTTATAAGTAGAGGGCGACGGTATAGGGGGGGCAGGATAGGGGTTACTAGGTATAATGTAGGTGGCAGCGGTGTCCGGGAGCCGGCGGTTTAGGGGTTAATACATTTATAAGACTTGCGGCAGGGTTTAGGAGCAGCGGTTTAGGGTTAGTAACTTTATTTAGTTGCGGGGGGCGCCGGGGGGGCGCCGGTATAGGGGGTAGAACAGTGCAGTTTAGTGTGAGTGCTTAGTGACAGGCTAGCAATAAAGCTGGGAAAAAAGCCGAAGGGCAGCGAGGATCGGATGAGTGATAACTGTCACAGTCCGCTGCTCATTGCCCGCGGCTTTTTGACAGCTTTATATGATAACTTAGGCGTATTTTTTCAGGTCCGCGGCGGCGAAGGTAGGCGAGCTTAGGCGGACGTATTGGGCCGGCGAAGCCAGAAAAGTAGACGGCTTGATAACTACCCCCAGAGACTCTTCGAGCCGAGGAAATAGCCATCAAAAACAGAACTTTCCAAGATAAAAGTTTAATATCAATGGAATGAAGGGGTTCAAACGGAACTCCCTGAAGAACTTTAAGAACCAAGTTTTAAGCTCCACTGGGGAGCAACAGTTTTAAACACAGGCTTAATCCTAACCAAAGCCTGACAAAATGCCTGGACGTCTGGAACTTCTGCCAGACGCTTGTGCAAAAGAAATAGACAGAGCAGAGATCTGTCCTTTTAAAGAACTAGCTGATAAGCCTTTGTCCCAAACCCTCTTGGAGAAAGGACAATATCCTAGGAATCCTAACCTTACTCCATGAGTAACTCTTGGATTCACACCAATAAAGATATTTACGCCATAATCTTATGGTAGATTTTCCTGGTGACAGGCTTCCGAGCCTGTATTAAGGTATCAATTACTGACTCGGAGAAGCCACGCCTTGATAGAATCAAGCGTTCAATCTCCATGCAGTCAGTCTCAGGGAAATTAGATTTGGATGATTGAAAGGACCTTGTATTAGAAGGTCTGCCTCAGAGGCAGAGTCCATGGTGGAAGAGATGACATGTCCACTAGGTCTGCATACCAGGTCCTGCATGGCCACGCAGGCGCTATCAGAATCAGTCGAGGGAGCAGAGGAAACGCTGGAAACACATAGGCCAGGTTGAAGAACCAAAGAGCTGCTAGAGCATCTATCAGCGTTGCTCCCGGGTCCCTGGACCTGGATCCGTAACAAGGAAGCTTGGCGTTCTGGTGAGACGCCATGAGATCCAGTTCTGGTTTGCCCCAATGATGGACCAGTTGAGCAAACACCTCCGGATGGAGTTCCGACTCCCCGGATGAAAAAGTCTGACGACTTAGAAAATCCACCTCCCAGTTCTCTACGCCTGGGATGTGGATCGTTGACAGGTGGCAAGAGTGAGACTCTGCCCAGCGAAATTATCTTTGAGACTTCTAACATCGCCAAGAAACTCCTGGTTCCCCTTGATGGTTGATGTAAGCCACAGTCGTGATGTTGTCCGACTGAAATCTGATGAACCTCAGTGTTGCTAACTGAGGCCAAGCTAGAAGAGCATTGAATATTGGCTCTTAACTCCAGAATATTTATTGGGAGGAGTTTCTCCTCCTGAGTCCACGATCCTTGAGCCTTCAGGGAGTTCCAGACTGCGGCCCAACCTAGAATGCTGGGCATCTGTTGTTACAATCGTCCAATCTGGCCTGCGAAAGGTCATACCCTTGGACAGATGGACCCGAGAAAGCCACCAGAGAAGAGAATCTCTGGTCTCTTGATCCAGATTTAGTAGAGGGGACAAATCTGAGTAATCCCCATTCCACTGACTTAGCATGGCATAATTGCAGAAGTTTGAGATGGCAGGCGCGCAAATGGCACTATGTCCAATTGCCGCTACATTAAGCCGATACTTCCATGCACTGAGCCACTGACGGGCGTGGATGGGAATGAAGGACACGGCAAGCATTTAGAAGTTTTGATAACCTGGACTCCGTCAAGTAAATTTTCATCTCTACAGAATCTATAGAGTTCCCTAGGAAGGAACTCTTCTGAGTGGGGATAGAGAACTCTTTTCCACGGTTCACTTTCCACCCATGCGACCTCAGAAATGCCAGAACTATCTCTGTATGAGACTTGGCAATTTGAAGCTTGACGCCTGTATCAGGATGTCGTCTAGATACGAGCCACCACATATGCCTGGCGGTCTTAGAACCGCCAGAGAGTGAGCCCAGAACCTTTGTAAAAATTCTCGGGGTAGTGGCCACCCAAAGGAAGAGCTTACAAAATGGTAATGCCTGTCTAGAAAGCCCAAACCTTAGAACCGATGATGATCTTTGTGAATCGGTATGTGAAGTGTATGGCAATCCTTTAAATCCACTCGTGGTCATTGTACTGACCCCTCCTTAGGATCATGGTAGGGATGTGTCCGAATAGTTTCCATTTTGAATGATGGAACTCTGAGGAATATGTTTAAGGATCTTTAGATCCAAGGATTGGTCTGAAGGTTCCCTCTTTCTTGGGAACCATAAACAGATTTGAATAAAATCCCTGTCCTTGTTCCGTCCGCGGAACTGGATGGATCACTCCCATTACTAGGAGGTCTTGCACACAGCTTAGGAATGCCTCTTTCTTTATCTGGTTTGCTGATAACCCTGAAAGATGAAATCTCCCTTGTGGAGGAGAAGCTTTGAAGTCCAGAAGATATCCCTGAGATATGATCTCCAACGCCCAAGGATCCTGAACATCTCTTGCCCACGCCTGGGCGAAGAGAGAAAGTCTGCCCCCACTAGATCCGTTTCCGGATAGGGGGCCGTTCCTTCATGCTGTCTTGGGGGCAGCAGCAGGCTTTCTGGCCTGCTTGCCCTTGTTCCAGGACTGGTTAGGTTTCCAGGCCTTTCTGGAATGAGCAACAGTTCCCTCTTGTTTTGAAGCGGAGGAAGTTGATGCTGCTCCTGCCTTGAAATTTCCAAAGGCACGAAAATTAGACTGATTCTAGGCAAAATTCAAGCCAGCCGATGTGGAAAAAACTAGGCCCCAATAAGTTTTATCACCAAACATATGTAAAAAACGATTACACATGCCAGCAAACGTTTTAAAATACATTTATATAAGAGTATGTATCTTCTATTAATAAGCCTGATACCAGTCGTTATCACTGCATTTAAGGCTTTACTTACATTACTTCGGTATCAAGCAGCATTTTCTAGCAAATTCCATTCCCTAGAAAAATATTTTAACTGCACATACCTTATTACAGGGAAAACCTGCACGCTATTCCCCCTCTGAAGTTACCTCACTCCTCAGAATATGTGAGAACAGCAAAGGATCTTAGTTACTTCTGCTAAGATCATAGGAAAACGCAAGGGCAGATTCTTCTTCTAAATACTGCCTGAGATAAACAGTACACTCCGTACCATTTAAAAATAACAAACTTTTGATTGAAGAAATAAACTAAGTATAAAAACACCACAGTCCTCTTACGACCTCCATCTTAGTTGAGAGTTGCAAGAGAATGACTGGATATGGCAGTGAGGGGAGGAGCTATATAGCAGCTCTGCTGTGGGGTGATCCTCTTGCAACTTCCTGTTGGGAAGGAGAATATCCCACAAGTAATGGATGATCCGTGGACTGGATACACTTAACAAGAGAAATATATAAGCATAGAGATGTGTAATATGTATAAGCATAGAGATGTGTAATATGTATAAGCATAGAGATGTGTGATAGGTATAAGCATAGAGATGTGTAATATGTATAAGCATAGAGATGTGTAATGTGTAAAGCATAGAGATGTGTGATAGGTATAAGCATAGAGATGTGTAATGGGTATAAGCATAGAGATGCGTAATAGGTATAAGCATAGAGATGTGTAATGGGTGTAAGCATAGAGATATGTGATAGGTATAAGCATAGAGATGCGTAATATATATAAGCATAGAGATGTGTAATGGGTATAAGCATATAGATGTGTAATAGGTATAAGCATAGAGATGTGTAATGGGTATAAGCATAGAGATGTGTAATGAGTATAAGCATAGAGATGTGTAATATGTATAAGCATAGAGATGTGTAATGGGTATAAGCATAGAGATGTGTAATGGGTATAAGCATAGAGATGTGTAATATGTATAAGCATAGAGATGTGTAATGGGTATAAGCATAGGATGTGTAATAGGTATAAGCATAGGATGTGTAATAGGTATAAGCATAGGATGTGTAATAGGTATAAGCATAAAGATGTGTAATGGGTATAAACATAGAGATTAGGTATACGCATAGAGATGTATAATAAGTATAAGCATAGAGATGTGTAATAGGTATAAGCATAGAGATGTGTAATGGGTATAAGCATAGAGATGTGTAATGGGTATAAGCATAGAGATGTGTAATGGGTATAAGCATAGAGATGTGTAATGGGTATAAGCATAGAGATGTGTAATATGTATAAGCATAGAGATGTGTGATAGGTATAAGCATAGAGATGTGCAATGGGTATAAGCATAGAGATGTGTAATATGTATAAGCATAGAGATGTGTAATGGGTGTAAGCATAGAGATGTGTAATATGTATAAGCATAGAGATATGTGATAGGTATAAGCATAGAGATGTGTAATATGTATAAGCATAGAGATGTGTAATGGGTATAAGCATATAGATGTGTAATAGGTATAAGCATAAAGATGTGTAATGGGTATAAGCATAGAGATGTGTAATGGGTATAAGCATAGGATGTGTAATAGGTATAAGCATAAATATGTGTAATGGGTATAAACATAGAGATTAGGTATACGCATAGAGATGTATAATAAGTATAAGCATAGAGATGTGTAATAGGTATAAGCATAGAGATATGTAATGGGTATAAGCATAGAGATGTGTAATGGGTATAAGCATAGAGATGTGTAATGGGTATAAGCATAGAGATGTGTAATGGGTATAAGCATAGAGATGTGTAATGGGTATAAGCATAGAGATGTGTAATAAGTATAAGCATAGAGATGTGTAATGGGTATAAGCAGAGGGATGTGTAATGGGTATAAGCAGAGGGATGTGTAATGGGTATAAGCATAGATGTGTAATATGTATAAGCATTGAGATGTGTAATAGATATAAGCATAGAGATGTGTAATAGGTATAAGCATAAAGATGTGTAATAGGTATAAACATATAGATGTGTAATAGGTATAATCAGAGAGATGTGTAATGGGTGTAAGCATAGAGATGTGTAATGGGTATAAGCATAAAGATGTGTAATAGGTATAAGCAAAAGATGTGTAATAGGTATAAGCATAAAGATGTGTAATAGGTATAAGCATAGAGATGTGTAATAGGTATAAGCATAGAGATGTGTAATATATATAAGCATAGAGATATGTAATAGGTATAAGCATAGAGATGTGTAATAGGTATAAGCATAGAGATGTGTAATATGTATAAGCATAGAGATGTGTAATAGGTATAAGCATATAGATGTGTAATAGGTATAATCATAGAGATGTGTAATTGGTTTAAGCATAGAGATGTGTAATTGGTATAAGCATAAAGATGTGTAATAGGTATAAGCATAAAGATGTGTAATAGGTATAAGCATAAAGATGTGTAATAGGTATAAGCATAGAGATGTGTAATAGGTATAAGCATAGAGATGTGTAATATATATAAGCATAGAGATATGTAATAGGTATAAGCATAGAGATGTGTAATAGGTATAAGCATAGAGATGTGTAATATGTATAAGCATAGAGATGTGTAATAGGGAAAAGCATAGAGATGTGTAATAGGGAAAAGCATAGAGATGTGTAATAGGGAAAAGCATAGAGATGTGTAATAGGAAAAAGCATAGAGATGTGTAATAGGGAAAAGCATAGAGATGTGTATAGGAAAAGCATAGAGATGTGTATAGGGAAAAGCATAGAGATGTGTAATAGGGAAAAGCATAGAGATGTGTAATAGGGAAAAGCATAGAGATGTGTAATAGGGAAAAGCATAGAGATGTGTAATAGGGAAAAGCATAGAGATGTGTAATAGGGAAAAGCATAGAGATGTGTAATAGGGAAAAGCATAGAGATGTGTAATAGGGAAAAGCATAGAGATGTGTAATAGGTATAAGCATAGAGATGTGTAATAGGTATAAGCATAGAGATGTGTAATAGGTATAAGCATAGATGTGTAAAAAAATCAGAAAAGCCATGGTAATCTCAGCAGTTTAAATACGTGCATATTATCTTAAATATTAATATAAAGAGAAAAGTACTTACCTGATTTTTGTTATCATTCGCATCTCGATAGTCTGGATTGAGCTAAAAAAACAAAAAAAAAAAAAAAAAAAAAAACACATTCCATTTACATTCTGAAACACAGGTATTTTCTATAATCCTTTAAGAAGGGGGAAAGGGAAGACACATCTGTCTATACAATTGGCATTACACGGATAATTTTACTTATCACGGTATCTAGCAGCTATTTAATCTGATTAACTAGTCATATATTGCAGGTTACGTGTAGGGTTTCA